>NW_026057578.1:51464094-51764094 GCF_023721935.1 Panthera uncia | reverse complement strand
CTCATAATTTTTCACACATTCTACAAGGGATTCTTTTAGATATTTTGGCAATATTCTTAAAAGGAAATAAACTATAAAGATTTGGGGCACCTGGATGGCTCAGTTCAGTGACCAACTTCGGTTCAGGTCGTGATCTCGTGGTTCATGAGTTTGAGCCCTCTGTCAGGTTCTGTATTGACAGCTCAGAGCCTGGAGCCTGCTTGAAATTCTATGTCTCCCTCTATCTCTCTGCCCCCCCCCCCCCCCCCCCCCCCGTTCTTTCTCTCTCGCTGTCTCTCAAAAGTAAATAAACATTAAAAAAAAAACTATAAGGATTTAAGTGTTCCATTAACTTTAGCTTTTCAGGAAGAAGCATATATGATACTGCCTTCTCAGAGAAAATGGTAGAGTTTATAGATCCTTCTTTGCCCAAACTTGTTTACCCAACATGTGTTTTCTTTGGACCCTTGACCTCTTCCTTCAACTGTTATGCTACAGGAGTTCTATTAAATAACATCTGGAGAAGACATATTTCTTATTATTCTCTGTGAAATATCAAATATCTTACTAAAAGACCCAGGTTAGAATGAAGAATGCAAGTGGGTATGCGGTCAACATTCAAATTCTAATATCAGCCCAGGTCCTAAGCATATGTTAGGTACTTGGAAAGAAGGAGGAAAAAGATAATTTAAAGTCACTTTAGGACACCTTGGAGTAAAAGTGTCCTCTCTCCTTTAATAATTTAAGACAGTAAGTAAAATGTTAGGATGCAGAACAGCTCTGCCAAAATCCTATGTACCCAGGGTGTTTAAGAAGTGACCCTATTAATTAAAAATAAAATTTTAAAAAATACACACATCTACAACTGTGAATGCCTCTCCCTGCCCCCTCCTTGAGGAAGATAATCGTGATCCATGTGAAAAGATCAATACAATTAAAACAGAAAAACCTTAAAATAAAGAAACTTGACCTCAACAAACGCCAGGCAACACTGTCCAATAGAAATACAATGTGAGTCGCAGAGGTAATGTTAAATTTTCTACAAACCTTTTTTAAAGAACATTAAAAAGTAGAGGAATAAGTATAATGTAGAATAACGTAATAAAAAATAAAGTAGAATGTATTTAACTCAATACATTGAAAATGTTTCCATTTCACCATATAATTAATGCAAAAACAATTATTGAGACACCTTACATTCACCTTCACATATGAAGTCTTTGAAATCCAGTATATATTTTACACCCAGAACACTTCAATCCAGACTAGCCACATTTCAGGTGCTCAGCAGTCACAGGAGGCTACTGGCCACTGTGTCAACGTGAGCAGGTCTGGGGTATGAGGAGTTTGGCAGCGTCTTTCCCTCACTCTTCATTCTATTTCAGCCACCTGGGTCGGAGGAGGTTACATCAATGGGACAGCTGAAGCAGTGTATGTACCAGACTATGGTCTAGCTTGGGCTCAGGCACCAATTGGATATTCTCTGAGTCTGATTTTAGGTAAGTGAAAATTTAAACTTTAGTGACACACTCGGTAAAGCATAAAGAACAGGAGTACAAATAACAAATGAAATAACAAGTCAAATTGTAAATAACTATTGTGCAAAAAAAATGTTACCAGAATTCTCTCAAGTAGGTATTACAAGAAATCAGTAACACTAATGCTTAGATTATTTGGTCTCTTGATTATGGAATATGTTTTTAGTCCCTTGATCTGATGGCAAGAGAATAGTTAATTTCCTAATGTATGATTTTTTTCTTTCAAAAATAGTGTAGAGATATCATTAACAATGAATCAACTTGAATTGTACCTGAATTTCTTTTTGTGAATAAAACTAAGAAAAGGTCAAGAATATTATATAACAGAGTTCCTAATATTTTTTGCCCTTAAAATACTTTTATTGGATTTTGTGCTTAATCAGTGTCTAAATGTTATTCTGGGTGATACAAAGGCATTTTAGCGAATGCCACGCTGGTCCATGTTTTTAAATCTACATGCCTCAGATATACTATTCAATGGCCCTTTCGATGCATACAATGACAAACGTATTAAGAAAGTCATGTTTTGTTACTAAGTATGTCTTGGTTCTGTATTCACAGTGTATTTTAGTCTGGTTCCTCCACACATATAAATGTTCTAAAAAATGTATTTCCCTTGAGAAATTATAACATAATAAAATGTTGGCAAAGACTATTATATTATGAATTTTTTATTTTCTCATAAACACTTTAATTTCTTTTAGGTGGTTTGTTCTTTGCAAAGCCTATGCGTTCCAAAGGATATGTGACTATGTTAGACCCGTTTCAGCAGATCTATGGAAAACGCATGGGTGGGCTCCTATTTATTCCTGCGCTAATGGGAGAAATGTTTTGGGCTGCAGCCATTTTCTCTGCCTTAGGTAAGGACCTCTGCCTCTCTCTGGTTGATGAGCAGCACATACACAAATTTACTCCCTTCAGCCACAAGCCAGGCTACCTGCAGCTTCCCTCACCTGATTTAATGCAACCGTCTCCCTGCTTATGGTTCAGCCCTCTTCCTCTGGTCTACATATGGTAGCCAGACTCATCCTTCTAAAACACAAATCTGATCATGTCCCTTTACTGTCCCTTTCTAAACTTTTAAGTGGGCCCATAAAACTTTTTATGACTTAGTCTCTTGTTTCTTTCATCATCCTCCCCCCCACTCCTCCTTACTTTTCCAGAACTCTAGACCTCCTGTCTTGCCTCTGACACTGTGCAAGCCCAGGTGCCCTCTGCTTTGGACTCCTTTCCCCCCCTACAATTTTGCACATCTGCCTAGAAAACCAGGAAATGTCCTTCAATCTTCTTATAGATGTCACTTCCTTGGGCCAGACATCCTGACCTTGCCAGATGCCTTTCCCATGGGCTTCCTTAGATACCTAGAGTTTTATTTTCATTGGACTTGTCACTTTGTATTATTATGTGCCTGTTTATCTATATCATGCCCAAATCCAACTTCACAAAGGGAGTTCTAAAGTTCTTGAAGATAGGACTTGTATCTTGTTAACAGTTATAATCTTCTCACGAATGAATGAAAGAATGAATGAATGAATGAATCATCTATGGCTATACTTTCTTCAAAAGAGGAGAAGAAGAACAACATTATTTCTTTTCTCAGTGTAATCCCAGTACATCCTAAAGTACTGGGTTGTATATATGTTTAGGGATCTAGAAAATGAATGGAGACTTCTTAGGGTCTAACTTACTACTAAGACCAATTAATGCTAAGAACAACTTATCCTTGGCCCATCAGTTCTCAGCCCACTTGCAAGGTTTAGAAAACAAGATAGTGGAAGATCGGTCAGGCTCAATAATTTGCCTTTTCATCAAGGGGAAATTTCACTGAGTGCTGAGTTCCTTCTTGAAGATTAATAGAGTTGGAAGTTCCATAACCTTCCTCAGTGAGCTATGTCCGTGTTTGATATCCAGGCATCCACGTATGTTTCTCTCCATCTCTTCTTACAAATGAAGATAAAAGGCTTATGTCTATAGCTAGACCCTAAGTGGTCAAAGCAAAAGTAAGATAAGATGAATTTCCTTCTATGGTGTATATTCTATACTACAAACTTACCTTCCGGCTTCAGTATTATCATCAGATCTGACCTCTGTAATGTCAGACATTAGTTTATACTTCCTTTCATGACATTATTTTTTAAACTCCCATATAATCTTATCTTCTTGGTCTCCAACTATAAAATGAAGGGATGATTTGATGTAGAAAAGAAAAGAGTTTGATAGCTATAAAATATTGTAATAACTCAGTGGAAAATGTTGCACTTTCTAGGTACTATATAATAATTCTCCACAACTACCACTGCACCTATAGCCTAATGAAATTATGTGTAAAAATACATCTCCTTTCCCACCTCGCTGTCATTAGCCTACAAGCAATGGTAGTTTGTCATTGGTTTTAACACTAGAAAATGTTGGTTTTAAGAACAGCCTGCTGAGATATTTAAAAAGGAGTGGGCTCAGTAGCTAACAGAATGAATACAAAATGTTCACTTTCATGGAATACAGATCAATTTATGTAACAGAGCCCTGAAGGGAGAGTTAAAATAATAAACTAATATTTCTAAAGTATTTTTGAAATATAAACTTAAACCAAACTCTAAACTTCACTCAGTTACTTATTATTGTATATGTGTGTGTATCTACATCTGTGTGTTATGTCACTATATATGTAAAATGTGTTGATATCTATATATCCCTCTCTACACAGATGCACACACATATCAAAAACATGTATAAAAAACATTGCTGCTATTGTTTGGAATATATGCTTTTGTAAAGAGAATGTGTCTTTCTAAATTAACACATATTTTCTTCAAAAATAATAGTGGGACAATTCAAAATTAGTGTCTATTAGAAATAAGTTGGAACACTTAAGAATAGACAAATATAACATTATCACCTTCTTGTGAATGTGCTGAAACTTAGGAGAATTTTAAACTACCTTCTTGGCATAAATGGACAACATCCTTTACATACATTTTTTTTTAAATGTGTATTTATACTTCTCACAGCTCAAATTCGATGAATTTTTATAACTTTATTGTATGTTTATTTTTATGGCCTCATGATTAAACTAATATTTCACAGCAGATCTGGAAATGTAACTTCAATTTTAGTCACTATAAATGATGGAATTATTTAGAAAATATTTTAGAGAAAAAATTAACCCCAATCTTAATGGTGATAGAAAAATTGGTGATTTCTTTAAAACCACTGAGTTACAACCAAATGGCAGTATTTACCAGGACCCAAGTCTTTAAAATCCTAGTCCAGTGATCTTTTTTTCTGTAGCATGCAGTCTCCCTCCCTACCTTTTGGAGGTATGGAATTAATAAAAATGTCACAACGGTAGAAAGTTAAACAGCAGCCCAAAGAGGCAGGTAATAATTGGAATTTTCATTCCTGAGACATGACTTAGAAATGTTGTTAAAGTCAAGAACCAGACCAAAAGAAGATTGGCAAAGAATCACAACTAAGGTTTCAACATGAAGCAAAAACTCAGTCTGCTATCCAAAGTCACCACCTTTGCACTGATCCAAATTGACCACCTTCCTTCATCTTCATTCTCCAATACCAGACTTATCTTTTTACTAATTCATTTTTACTCATAAAAATAATTTAATTTTGTTACCAAAGCCAAATCACTCAGAAAAAAATTCTTGAAAAATATTTTATATTGTTATCTTAGATCAAAATAGTTTACACTGCTCCTTAAGAAAATGGATTTTCGTCTCTGGTGGTTTGCATACGCTATTAGCATGCATTTGAGGAGTGGTAGCAGAACATAAGATTGAAATTAATGATACAAAAAAAATCACAGATTTGTTGCACGTGTGTTGGGGTTCCTATAATTGCTGTGTTTAACAATATGAAACATAAACTATGTAACTTTTGAAAATGGTGGAGAAAGGATTTGTAAAGCAGCAGGTGAATTCTGAACTGGAAGTCCAAGAACCATAGTGGTCCAGTGTCCCTATCCTCATATTCTCATTGGAAATATAGACATCAAAAACACATAAACAGTCAGAAAGTAAGAAAAACATAAATTTTATTTCTAAGGCAGGTTTAAAATTCTGATAAGGAAAATTACTTAAAAATATGATGTTGAGGGGCGCCTGGGTGGCTCAGTCGATTAAGCGTCCGACTTCGGCTCAGGTCATGATCTCACGGTCTGTGAGTTCAAGCCCCGCATTGGGCTCTATGCTGACAGCTCAGAGCCTAAGCCCATTTCAGATTCTGTGTCTTCCTCTCTCTCTGCCCCTCCCCGTTCATACTCTGTCTCTCTCTGTCTCAAAAATAAAATAAAATGTAAAAAAAATAAAAAAAAATATGATGTTGAAATCTAGGGTTCAATACGTTTGTGTCCTAGCAGTAGGACTGGATTAAATTCACCAGTTTTATTACTTTCTCCTACAATGTTGTCTTAAACCTTGGCACTTTATACCATCTGTCATCTAAGAAAAGCTAGCAGGGGTCAGAGTTAATGCAAAATGGAAAATGAACATTAATTGTAAAATGTGGAAGTGGGTGATTGTGCTTATCTCATGAATATGAGTAGATACATTGCATATATTTAATTAAAGTCTGTTTCAGATAGCTAGTAAAATTATTGTAATTTCTTTTTTTTTTAAGTTTATTTATTTTGAGAGAGACAGAGATAGTGCAAGCAGGGGAGGGGCAAAGAGAGAGAGAGAGAAAGAGACAGAGAATCCCAAGCAGGCTCCACACTGCCAGCCCATGCAGGGCTTGAACTCACCAACCATGAGATCATGACCTGAACTGAAACCAAAAGTTGGATGGTTAACCAACTGAGCCACCCAGGTGCCCTTGAAAGTTCCTATAATGGTATTAAATTTAATATATTTCATGGAATTCTGAGGTCATATCATCAATTTTGGGTGCCCCCACCTATATAAGTTACCAAAGTGCCAATTTCAGGAAGGAAGAATATATTACAGATTTTAAGATTTTGATATGACAATTCACTTTGGCTGTTATCATCCAATACATTTCACATGACACAGAGGCACTACCTGCTGGTACTGAACATTCAGTGTATCCTTGAACAGAAAGTGGAATCCATTTGAGTACCTTGACCATAGCATTCTCTTGTCTGCTTTCTTCAGGAGCCACCATCAGCGTGATCATTGACGTTGATGTGCAAGCTTCTGTCATTGTTTCTGCGCTCATTGCCACTCTGTACACGCTGGTGGGTGGTCTGTACTCTGTGGCCTACACGGATGTAGTCCAGCTTTTCTGCATCTTCATAGGCCTGGTAAGTGGGGCCATTCACAGACTTTCTTTCTTCCTTTCCTTTCCTTCTTCTTTCTAAAAGATAATGTGGTATTTTATACTAACTCAGCAAAATTGAATAGAAACGTTATTTTCCATCATGAGCAATACATAGTAAGTTGTGTATGATTTGAGACTTTAAATTTCTCAATTAATTGGATGAAAAAATGTAGTCATTTAGTTGGATTTTGACAGAAAATATGCCCTCAGTTTAATTCTTAGCAAGGTCTAGGACTTGCTTTGCTTCATGCCCACATTTGATGGAAACTTATGTATGCTCTCCCTTGAGTTTGAAAGCAAAAAACACTTCACTCAGAGTTAAAATGTCAATGTTGGTGCTTACCTGCATTAGTCTTTTAACCTTCCCCTGTATTAGTTTTAATTCCATAAGACTGCTCATAAGACAGAAACTATCCCATTGGAAAAACTGTGGATTTCAATATTTATCATCACTATTTGGGGTCTCGAAACAAAGAAAGGGCACAAGATTTATTATGTATTGTTTGTAAGTTCTAGATTAAATTAGGTAATATACGTGTGTTTATTCAGTAAAAAATACTGAATTATGGAGACGTGAATATTGTTGGTATTATATTAAAAGTGCTTTTGTGTTTTACATGCACATTTTAGTCAATGTTGAGCCTTTGCAAACTCAACATCTTAAAATGTCAAGACTGTATTATTATCCATATAATATCCAATGCCTAAGACAATTCTAAGGTAGTATAAAGAAAATGGTGTGACCACTCCGTGCTGGGCACTGTATTGAGTTCAGACATGTGTATGTTATCTCAGCTGTGTGTCCTGTAGGGGTGGTGCCCTCGTAGAAAGGCCACGGACAGAGCACATTGAGACTGCACATCATGACTCACTTTCCACAGATGATTAAAGCACCCTTGAGCCTCCTCTTTTTTCCTTATTTTTCTCATAATGAAAAGCTCTTCACCCTATGCTAGTGTTCACACTAGACAGTCAGAAAAATTAAGTTGAATCTCAGACTCATTTTTTGTTTTTGTTTTTTTTGTTTGTTTTCTAGCATCATTAATAATGGAGGAAAAAATTTAAAAGAACTGACTACAACTAAAGTTACAGTTCAGCCTTAAATTAACATATGCTAGCAATGATCATAATATTTCCTCTTTTTCCCCTAGAATTGATGTGCATTTCATGGAATTTCATTCACTTATATTTTAATTGAATTCAAGTATATTTAATTTGCTCAATGACTCCTACTTTTTTAATTTTTAAATTGCCGAAAGCAAGTGGGCAGTGCTGAAATTCACAATTCTCCTTAGCATCATCATACACTTCCAGAAATAAATCTCTGTTCAGAACCTTGGAGGCATGGTTGGTTTGGCAATGACAGCTCTCATGATGCACTTGGTATTCTAACAAACACAACCCCAGGGGATGAAGCTATTTATTGACAATAAATGTAATTTCTCATTGCTTTTCATGAGACCAGACCTTAAAATGCACAGGTGCATAAATCAAGCATGCCAGTAGAAAGATGGTAGGGCAAATATATGTGGGTATAAATGTTAGAGTGCTTTTATGCTACAGAATGTAACTAAACTGATAAGGAATCAAGTTGTCTTGGTTATAAGTTAAGGGTCTATTGATCTGACTGAATAAAAGGCCAAGAATGGTTTGTTTTCCAACCTTCAAATGGCTATACATGGATGCATAATTAATGTATCAACTCACACCTTACCATTTCCTTTTCTCAAATTCTCCAATTCTGTTGATTTTATCACCATCCTTGGAGCTCCACAACTGTAAACATGAGGTTCATCTGCTCATTTTCCCTCTCTGAACTCTCTTACCACTCTAATGTAAGGACTGTTGAATCTCTCTTCATAATCCTTTTTAGTACCAATGTCTTTCTATTTCCAATATCATCACTCTATTTCGGGCCTTTACCTGAGTCATACCAGTGTACCTACTGCTTTTTCTGACTTATCCTTCTCCTAAGCTCACTGTTCACATCTAGAAATTAAAATGCAGAAGAAATATACTAAACTCTTTTTAAAACTCAGAAGAAACAACAGGTGTTGGTGAGGATGTGGAGAAAGGGGAATCTTCTTACACGGATGGTGGGAAAGCAACAGGTGCAGCCACTCTGGAAGACATTATGGAGGTTCCTGAAAAAGTTAAAAATAGAACTACCCTGCATTCTAGCAATCATACTACTAGGTATTTACTCAAAGAATACAAAAATACTAATTCAAAAGCATGCATGCACCCTGATGTTTACAGAAGCATTATATACAATAGCCAAATTATGGAAGGAGCCCAAATGTCCACAAACTGATGAATAGATAAAGAAGATATGGCTCATATACACAATGGAATATTAGTCGTAAAAAAGGGAGTGAAATCTTGCCATTTGCAATGACATGGATGGAGCTAGAGAGTATTATGTTAAGCAAAATAAGTCAGTTGGAGAAAGACAGGTACCATATGATTTCACTTATATGTGGAATTTATGAAATAAAACAAACAAGCATATGGAAACAGAGGTGAGCCAAGAAACAGACTCTTAACTATACAGAACAAACTGATGGTTACCAGAGGGGAGGTCAGTGGGGGAATGGATGAAATAGGTGATGGGCATTATGGAGGGCACTTGCCATGATGAACACCTGGTTTTGTAAGTATTTAATTGTACACCTGAAACTAATATTACACTGTATGTTAACTAACTGGAATTTAAATAAAAACTTAAAAAAAAAAACTTAGAAGAAATGCCACTAGCTTCTAGCTGCCTGCAAAACAAAACACCAACCCTCAGCTTACAATTCAAATTTCTCTCCATATATTTATGTTTATCTTTCCCATTTCCCTAAGCCACTTGTAGCCCAAAAGATGTGTGTGCACATCCTGTGTGTTCTCCTCTTTGCCTTGTTCCATATAGATGATCTCCCCATTCACTTCCTTCTTTTTGTATTAGCACCGGACTCATGCCTGAAGGTTTGTGTCACCCACCAAGTTCTCAATCAGGTCTTTCCTTGTCATGTTAAAAATTGGACATCTTTATCTAATTCAAAGAAAACAACAAGTGTTTATATATCAATATACTCAATGTTCTCAAATTTAACATTTTCTTCTTCAAATATTTGTTGACTGCTCTTATATTTGATATGATATGGTGTAATTAAGCACAGGTATAGATAATATGTTAGTCTAACTTTTGTAAATAAGTATTTCATGGCATCCCGCAGAGAACTTAATTCCAAGTTCTCCTCTGTCTGAACAAGAGGAACAACCAAGCTATGTGGTCTATGAGGAAACAAAATATGTGGCGAAACCTTGCATATGTTAAACAGGTAAAAAAAATTGTAGCTTAACAGTCTCATGTCCCTCTTTGGTTGCAGTGGATCAGTGTCCCCTTCGCCCTGTCACATTCTGCAGTTGCTGACATTGGGTACACTGCTCTGCACACCAAATACCAAAAGCCTTGGCTGGGGACCATTGAATCATTTGAAATCTACACTTGGCTTGATAGTTTTCTGTTGTTGGTAAGTAATGCCCTTACCTGAGGAATGCAGTCTCATTTTTCCTAAAATCAAACATATTTTTAAGATTTTAAGACTTATATGTATATGTCACCTACTGGCTCATGTATGTTTCCACACTGACTACTTCCTGTTGGAAGGCTGGAGCCACTTACTGACTGTGGTAGCTGATTAGTGTCAAAGTGGAGAGAGAGTGAAGCCTTCAAGGGACAATGTCAATAGGGTAATATATGGTGTGTACCCATTTCTGCTGTGCTATAAGTGAAGAACACCATGCCCTACCCCCAGGTACCTCCCCAATCTGAAGCCAAGCCTTCTAAAAGCTTTAATTTGTATTTTTGGTTTAGGCATTACAACCCACTTATTCTGAAATAAGTAATCCATTCAGTCTCTAATTACTGAGTAAGTAAGTTAGTCATGCCATAAGACCTTTAGTGCAGACAGAAATTGGAAAAAGAGGTGTCCCTCAGGAAAGATCCCAAGAAAGAAGTCTTGGGAAGTTGGAGATAGCTTGGGAACTTGACAGGACTTTGTGGTGAAGGTGGGGCACAGAAGAAATAAAGGCAGATCACAGATTGAGGAAAAATGGGAAAACCAAAAGAAACTGCCAGATATTGTGATTTTGCTACTTGGAATGGTTACTTACAAAAATAAACACTTATTTTGATTTCAAAGTAAGAAATAGATTAACAGTTATATCAAAATTAAAGGGAAATTGTTTATTTTTTTTCCTTTTTAGAGGGTTCACAATAGTTTGTAATTTCACTTTGTCATTATGGCACTTCGGTAAATTTCAGCCCTGAAGGCAGATTTGTCTGTCCCAATAAGGAATTTCCTGGTAAGAAGACAGGAAAACAAGAAAACAAGTTGTTTCTAGTGGTGGTGAGGAGAGCTTCTTTCCCAAGGATTGTAAATGTATTGGCCGACATTTTTCTAGATTGGATTATAATTATGAATTCAGTGGATAATGGGGTTAAATATTATGTGTGTATGAACTTATATCTGCATAGCAGATATATTTATGGTTACATAGGAGAAGATTATGACAGAGAAGATAGGCAGTTTGTTCATAATCACACCATTGTCTGAGTGAAGGATTGAAATGGAGAATCAAGACCCAAAAGTTATTTCTCCTACACGACACTTTAGTCCTCAGATTTACAGATCTTGAAGATAAGGCTATATATCCAATGACTGCTAAGGTTTCTTCCACTTCAAAAAATTATATGACTAAGTTATGTTCATTCTTCAAAATGCAACACAAGTGAAAAGTGGAATAATAGATAATGAATGAATGGATGAACTACAGAAGGAAGCCTCCAAATGTTTCACGAGTGGTCTCCAGCCTTCCAATTGTCTCTCTGAACTTCCACTTGTCATAAATTTATGATTTATGGACTCCTGCTCTGGATACCTTTAAGGTATCACCCTGAACCTGCTCACTGACAACATTCCTCACCTGGCCCATTGTAATGGCCCTTCACGGTCTCCCTGCAGCAGCCCACCCAAATCTCACTTCTCCACACCCATCTTCCACCTCACCATCAGAGCTTCTGTTTGTTTGTGGAGGTCAGATTTCACCTCACTTACAAAGCTCTGGTGACTTAAATATCCAGAGAGATTGGCATGTAATTTATGGTGTAGAGATTCATATAAGCATCTAAATTGTTGATGAATGTTCATTGGCATAGAAAATGTTAGTGATATACATACATTCCTGACTTATCACAGTTTGACTTAACAATTTCTCAACTTTATGGTGGTGCAAAAGCAATAGAATTCAGTAGAAACCATACTTTGAATTTTGATCTTTTCCTGGGCTGGCAGTATGCGGTACTATCCTGTCTCTTGTGATGCTGGGCAGCGGCAACCAGCCACAGCTCCCAGCCAGCCACGAAGAGTAAACAACATACACTGACAAACATTCTGCACCCATACACCGTGTTGTTTTTCACTTTCAGTCTAGTAATCAATAAATTATATAAGATATTCAATGCTTTATTATAAAGTAGGCTTTGTGTTAGATGACTTGTCCAACTGTAGGCTAATGTCAGTGTTCAGAGCACCTTTAAGGTAAGCTAGGGTGAGCTATGATGTTCAGTAGATTAGATGTATTAAATGCATTTTTGATTTTGACTTCAGATATTTTCAACATATGATGGATTTATTGGGATATAATCCCACTGTAAGTCAGAGAAGATCTGTATTGACTTACAGGTTGCAAACCAAAGGAAAAGTTTTGGAAAAATATAGACTTGAGACATGGATTATGATTTTAGAATTTATTATTTTACTTTTTTTTTTTTAACTTTTGAACATGTATAGCTTTTATAAGGAGGAGATTGTTCTGGAGTCAATATGTAACAAGCACTCTCATTGGCACAGGTGTGACAATGATAAACAGTACATTCCAGAGGCAATTAAAGAAACAACTTCAATACATTGTGATATGGGGAATTCATTCACCAGTTCACTCATGAGCAGTGACTGTATGAGAGTCAGAGGACCATGGCAGTAATCAAGGGGAAGGTATTCCCTTGCCTCCTGTCTCCCACACACCCTGACCTTTAATTAAGCCAAAGACATGGTGGTCTCATAGTTGTTTCATTGTTTTTGTTTGTTTGTTTCTTCTTGTTTTCACATTAGATTCTTTGCCAGGTGCTGCTGTCTTCTCTCTCCATCTCTGCCTAGTGACACCTTCTCAGTGCTTCAGAACTGACTCCCTGTCATTTCTGACAGGTGTTCAATCAGGTGTTCCTGATTGCCATGCAGCTGTATATACTTCTTTATAGCAGGCAACAAATTACATTATAGTTCACTGTATCTAAAATGTTTATGATTGTGTATCCTCAGTAAGAATTTTAAGTACATCCCCAGGCACCTGGGTGGCTCAGTCATTGAGTGACCTACTTTTGGTGTCAGCTCAAGTCATGATCTCATGGTTCATGAGATCAAGTCCCACTTCAGGTTCGGGGCTGACAGCATGGAACCTGCTTTGGATTCTTTCTCCCTCTCTCTGCCCCTCCCCCATGCTTGTTTTCTCTCTCTCTCTCTCTCTCTCTCTCTGTCTCAAAATATATAAATAAACTTTAAAAAAAAGAACCTCCAGATGAAAACAAAGCTAAGGCTTCTGGGCTTCTGGGTAGTTGCAATGCAGCTTAAAGTAGGGAAACCAAAGAATAGAAAAGATTGTGTGATATAATTATGAAGGAAAAAAACTTGAAGAAATTCTTTGCAGTTGAAAATGTGATGATTGCAGTTGAGATGTTTGGCATGTATGAGAGCCATACAAATGACTACTGTGCATGTAACTGTACAACTTCTTATTTAAAAAATACCTAATAGATGTTATTTGCCTCTAATTTATTCTGAGTCCCTGCTGTTCCCATGCAGATGCTGGGTGGAATCCCATGGCAAGCCTACTTCCAGAGGGTCCTCTCTTCATCCTCAGCCACCTATGCTCAAGTGTTGTCATTCCTGGCAGCTTTTGGGTGCCTGGTGATGGCTTTACCAGCCATACTCATTGGGGCCATTGGAGCATCAACAGGTATATCTCTTGCAACTTCACTAATGGACCCACTGAGGCTTCACTGAAGTGACCAATTACCACCCAACCGGCCTCCCTCCCCCATTTTCCCTCTTATCCGCACATAGTTTGATTGTTTCTCATCATATTCATATACAGACATTTGTTATAGCACTCAAACAATTGTATTTTAGCTCCATGCCTCCAAAAAGTGTTTGATTGCTCTCCCCACCAATAAAACATTTGTGAGCATGCCCTTCCCCGCCCCCCCTTGCTGGTATACTTATCAATTGTGTCTATGTAATCCTGTTAGCAATGTTTCTCAACCAAGGTGCACATTGACATCATCTGGGGAGGGGAAGGGACTCTTGAAAAAAATACCCATTTCTATCCTGCCCCACAGGGATTTTATTTTAATAATCTAAGATGGATCCTGAGAGCAGTGGTTTTTAAAGCCTCTTGGTGGCTCAAAGTGCAGCCCAAGTTGAGAGCCACTGGCTTAGAAATTTACCTGACACCTACAGACCATTTTGAGCTTGAGATTCCTGATTTACATTTTTTATAGTTTGCTAATTACAAGTTTTCTTTCTTGGAGAAATAAATAAATAAGTTTTCAAGATAAAGATAAACTCAAGGCACTAAGTAACTTAGAGAATAATTTACTCAAAATCAGTAAAAAAAAAAAAAAGCATTATGAAATGCTTATCTCCCAGTAGCCTCTATCTAGAACATTTTTTAAATCTCACCCTTAATTTTACTGAACTTGTTAATTACTCTTGATGCTTATATATCTATGCTATGCAGCTTCCAAGGGTATTTCATGAAAATACAACAGAATAATCCAAATTCAAAGGGGTCCTGTAGGTAAAGGTCATTAAAACAGATTAAAGAAGCTTACCTTTTACTCTGCTGTGTTTGTAAAGTTGATACAGGATGATACTCATGTGGATACTTTTATTTTCAATTAGTACAGCTGTTTATTAGATTATTTAACTTTTACAAGAAGTAGTCATGATTCATAATGTACACTCTTAATTCCAATTGTTCATCCATGACATAAACAAACACTTAACAAGATGACTGACAAAGGTGATTATGTGCCTTTGAATAAAAGATAGCATTTATGTCACAATCAGAAAACAGATCCGGCCATCAGGAGCACTCATGCATATGTGCATGTATGTGTGCATGTGTGTATGTGTGTGTGTTGTAGGGCAACACACTGAAAAACACAATGTCAGCTATTTTTTTGGAATAGGTTCATATTCTTGGTTGTTGTTTCTGGTACCATAATATCTCAAGGAATGCTGTAAAATTGGCTTCAACAAAGCATGGGTTTGAACTGCAGTGGAAAATGGGGGAATAAAAAAATAGTAGGATCCAAGGGAAACCACTCTTATTCAGTCCTGTACTTATGCCATCAAAGAAGTTCAGCAAATAAAAAAGGAGCTATAGTAATGTACATTTAAAGATTCCATTTTATTCTTCAGCATATAATGGTACAAACAGTAAAGAACTATATATTCAAAGACAAACTTTTTTGTTTGTTTTTCACCACTATTTTCTCCATCTTGTGTGGTGCACAACAGGATATTTTTTGTAACCCTTACAATGAAGCCTTCATAGCCATTCTGTGAATAATATGCAAAAGCATATTAGCACAATGCAGAATTACCTTTGTTAAAAAATAAATTTAAAGATGTAATTCCTTCTATGAATTCTAGAGTTCAGCAGGCAAACATATCATAAAATTTAAATGATCTTATCGCATATTTTACTAGTGGTTCACCTGAGATTCTGTTGGAGAAGCATAGTATTAATGTTGGTGAGTCTTAGACTGCTAATTGATAGGTTTTTATAATTCAAAACACTCAGTTGTATGAAAAATTAATGGTTCATGAAATCAAGCCCTGCATTGGGCTCTGCTCTGACAGCACAGAGCCTGCTTGGGATTCTCTCTCCTCTCTCTCTGCCCCTCCCCAGTTCATGCATGCACACTCTCTCTTTCTCTCTCTAAATAAACTTTAATTCATAGATACATGCATAAACAATGGAAAATTTTGGAAAATAATGCTGACCGTGTTTAATTGATCATGCAATTCCTTCAATTATGATAAAAAACTTAAATTTTCTGAAATAAAAAAAGTACAGTGTTTTATTTTCTTTATAGTATCAATAGCAGGAATAATTTCCAAGTTTCAAATTTTAAAACTTAAAAGCACATTTACCTATTTTATTTTTTCAAAAAACCTTTTGTATATTTCAAGAAACTTCATGTTGCCTACTTTAGCTTTTTAAAAAATGTTTCGAACATTTACATACATTCTTCTCTGTATGAAAATGTACAGTTGTATAATTTATGTATGTAGTTTTTCTTCTTTTTTCTTTTTTTTAATGTTTATTTATTTTTCAGAGGGGGGGAGAGAGAGGGGGGGACAGAGGATCTGAAGCAGGCTCTGTGCTGACAACAGATAACCTGATGCAGGGCTTGCTTGAACTCATGAACTGTGAGATCATGACCTGATGCTTAACCGACTGAGCCACCCAGGTGCCCCATGTATGTAGTTTTTCTAAGTCAGCTTCACAGTGTTATTTTGTGAAGATCACATAAATTGATAGTATTCTGTAATTAAATTTTACTCCAAAGGTCAATCTATCGAATTAACTATAATTTGGTGAATTCCCAGATTTGGCTGAATATTATCATCATTCAGACATATGCAATCAGAATATTTCAGGATAGGGATGTAGGACTCTGCATTTTAAAGGCACGCATGAGAGATCCCAATGTTCATTCAGGTTTGCAAAACACTGGATTAATCCAATGGTGATTCTTCCTTTTATTTCTTGCTTTAACAAGATCCGACACTTGCCATCCTCTGCCCATTTTTTTCCTTATCCTCACAACTATCAAACTGATTCATTGCTTTTAATAGCCTGGCCCACAGACTTAGCCAGAGATGTGCTGCAAAACATTGCCTGTACACCTCTGATGTGCATGCCCTCCTGCTTCCTCAGGAGTCCTTTTGCCTTTTATGTTTTGAGTTCCATTACATGGAGTTCAAAAACCTCCTGAAAATGTCAGCCTCATACCTGCACTTTCTACTCAATAAAACAAGGACTTTGCTTTATCTATCATGCCTCCTATTTCAAGTAAGTGGAATTCAATGCAAGAAGGGATTTAGTTGGGAGAAAAACAATGCTGAGGGAGCTCCAAAACCAAGTTTTGGAGGAACTTGTCCCCTCATACCTCCAACTGGCTGAAGAAATAATCTATGCTTTTGTTTTATAACATGTTTTCTATGTTTCTGTACAATTTGATGTCACAACTGCAGAAAAGAAATAGATAATAGGCAGGTAGTAGATAAATGAATAGATAGATGATAGCTGGTGATAGACAGATGATAGATGATAGATAGGTAGATAACAGGTCTTGTGAATAGGGCTAAGTGTAACCAAAACCCATTAGAAGCCAGAGTTGAATATAAGACCATTTCACTTGACCAGTACATGGATTTCCTACCTACTTAGACCAACGTACCTAATTATACTAATTACACTTCTCTGATCAGACTAATTCATACATTCTGAATTTATTTCAAAAGCTCCCAGAGAATAAGATGACCCCCAAATGGATAAAGAGCATGTGGTTCTTTAGTTATTATTATATTTGTCATTTCTATTCAATAGACTGGAACCAGACTACATATAAGCCTCTAGATCCCAAGGACAACGATGAAGCAGACATGATTTTACCAATTGTTCTGAAGTACCTCTGCCCTGTGTACATCTCTTTCTTTGGTCTCGGTGCAGTTTCTGCTGCTGTTATGTCATCAGCAGATTCTTCTATCTTGTCAGCAAGTTCCATGTTTGCCCGGAACATCTACCAGCTTTCATTCAGACAAAATGTAAGAACAGTCTTTTCCAGTGTAGCATTATTGCTTTTGTCATCATTGCATTTATTTTATCTGTAATATTATATATTTACTAATATCCTATATTAAAATCTGACCCTACTCTGATTAAGCACACAAGATTAAATAATGCTGAATTTTATTTATGCTGTATATGAATATTTTTAATGCATGTTACTATTCATGTTAGTACGTAAGGGAACAAACCAACGTAAGCATTTTTCAAGAGGTACAGTCATATTGCTACAATTCACATTTCTTGTCTTTCTAATGAAAGTAATGAAACCCAAAACATCTTAGAAAAACTTTGAGTTTAATCATGTACTATAAGAAACTTGAAGCAGAGCATGGTGAGTACTTTATTTTGTGGTCATTTGTGTAGCATCTGCCCCACCCTTCACTTGAACTCCCAAGTCCATGTTCATGAGAAAATAGCCTCTCAGTGTGATTGTCCTTAATGAATCAAGTGGGTGCAGAACAGGGCTATTGTGTCACTGGACAGCCAGGAGTTCCTGCCCACCTTCTTCCTTCACTAAGGCTTTGTTCTTTGTTTTTCCCTAGTTTTCTAGGTCATAGTTAACAAAATGGCCCCACATGTTTTTAAGGTGGCTGGCCTTAAAGATGGTAGGACTCCTAGAAGAGAGGAAAGAAGGGTGGGCCATACATCCTCCTGGCCACATAAGAACTATTCCTTAATATGAAAAGTACGTGAAATCCTCTCTTCATTATTTTTTTAAATTTTTTTAATGTTTATTTCTTTTTGAGAGAGAGAGAGACAGAGCATGAGCGGGAGAGGGGCAGAGAGGGAGACACAGAATCTGTAACGGGCTCCAGGCTTTAAGCTGTCAGCACAGAGCCCGATGCAGGGCTTGAACTCATGAACCATGAGGTCATGACCTGAGACGAAGTCAGTCACTTAACCAACTGAGCCACCCAGGTGCCCCATCTCTTGCATTATTATTCCCCTGTGACAGCACATAAGCTCCTCTCACCTCTCCCCCTGCATATTCAGAGAAAAGTGCAGCTGACCTGTGCTTCCTGCACAAGACACACAGAAACCTCTCCCAAAGGCCCGCCAGGGAAGCCACCTGGATTGCTTGCTTCCTATACTGTCGTTTAGGTTGGTTTTGCCTGCAATGAGCTATTTGAACCAGGGGAATTGTTTAGACCTGCTTTAAAGCACAGAAATGCATTTCATTCTTCACTTAAATGAGCCAGTCCACTGTGTGAAAAGCTGTCACTGTGGCATTTTCTTGCAGGCATCAGACAAGGAAATCATCTGGGTTATGCGAATCACAGTATTTGTGTTTGGAGCTTCTGCCACAGCCATGGCCTTGCTGACGAAGACTGTGTATGGGCTCTGGTACCTCAGCTCAGACCTCGTTTACATCATCATCTTCCCGCAGCTGCTCTGTGTGCTCTTCGTCAAGGGAACCAACACATATGGGGCTGTGGCAGGTTATGTGTCTGGCCTTTTCTTGAGAATAACTGGCGGGGAGCCATATCTGTACCTGCAGCCCTTGATCTTTTATCCTGGTTATTACCCTGATAAGAATGGCATATATAATCAGAGATTCCCATTTAAAACCCTTTCCATGGTTACCTCGTTCTTATCCAACATTTGCATCTCCTATCTAGCCAAATATCTATTTGAGAGTGGAACCTTGCCACCCAAATTAGATGTGTTTGATGCTGTTGTTGCAAGGCACAGTGAAGAAAACATGGATAAGACAATTCTGGTCAAAAATGAAAATATTAAATTAGATGAACTTGCACCTGTGAAGCCCCGACAGAGCATAACTCTCAGCTCAACTTTTACCAATAAGGAGGCTTTCCTCAACATTGATTCAAGTCCAGAAGGGTCTGGGACTGAAGATAACTCCTAATGACCCCATCCACATAAAATACTGCTTTCACAAACAGAGTGTTATAGCAGGCTAGTCCAGGAAAGATGGGTTGCAGCATATAAAAAATATACTTAAAAAATAAACAGCATTCAGGTGGATAAAAATCCATACAAAAGTGCAGTTGCACAAATGCAAGCCAAGTTAGAAGGAATCATGTATGAAAGCAACAGATTGCTTTCTCATCGGTATTTCTCATCCTCGTTTGATTCTGACTCTAGATATTTTTGTTAAATATTCAAAAGTGAATTAAGCCCCACTCAAAGAACAGAGGGTTAGAGTATTTATCTTTATTCAGAAAAAAGAAGTAGGTATGAAACAGCCAAGGAAATTCAGTAGACTTGATCTAGACCTTGTCTGCTAATGCACTCACTAGTGGGTCTGGTTTATTTTCATGATGAAGTTCAGAGAGTAACTTGCCATCACTCAAATGAATGGTGCAAGAAATTAATGGGTGATTGTCCTGGTGTCCTGACGGTTAACCTATTCTTGCATCTTCTTAACTAGAACATTTGCTGAATATGCAATTTGTTTCTCTTTGTAGTGACACACATTATTCTGAGCACAGGCAAAGCAAACACATATGCAAAATACTGTGTCGTGGAATTTCTTTATACACAAGGTAATAGGAAAAGTAGAATCCATCTTTGTAGAGGAGCACTGGCTCCTCTGAGTGTGCCCAACAGCTACCATGTGTATTGAGAAGCATACCTAGAGTATGGAAGGCATGATTATTAGACAACCTTAAAGCAATAAATCAAGAAGGCAATTAAGCAGAAAGTGACAAGAGCAGGTTTTTGTCTTCATCTGAAGTTTATAAAGTTTTGCTTCATGATGAAAGAAGTAGTGTCCCATATTACTATCTAAATTGGTACTGGAAGTGACATTGAGCCTTATCTAAGGTGAGATAACAGTATAGTGCCAATTAAGGTTAATGAGAGACAAATGGCACCTCCTGATAAAACTAGAAAAATAAAACCCTCTCAATTTTGGATATTCATTAGTGAAGATGATTTAATGTTAAGAGAGTGACTCTGTGGCACTTTTTGCAAAAGCCAGTCTTAGGTACTAGACAAATCATCACTACAAAAAGTAGACAGTGAATTTTAAGATGCAGATGAAAGAAGAAAATAAAAATAAGTCCTAAAGGGAAAAAGCCATCGATTTTAACATTTGGTGTCCACATAACTTTCATGAGGTTGGTCATTAAATATTATTTTGCTCCTTTTCTGGAGTTAAAAACTATGTGTGTGTGTGTGTGTGTGTGTGTGTGTGTATATACACACACATGTATATGTATATATTTATATTTATTTATTTATTTATTTATTTAATGGTTTGTACCATTTTAGAATTTTAAATGCTTTCCCTGTAGCCACATTATAGAAATAATCAGAGCTATGTCTACAAAAGCAGAGTGAATTGATGAGCTAAAAAATTATCTGAGCATTTGATCAAATAAAGAAAGGCACCATGACTTATTTAAACTAAAACATTTTGTCCAAAAATGTTTCTGTTTTGCAATTCATAGACAAAATGAAGTTAATTCAGTGTTCAACGTTAAGTATGAAATTGTTGTTCAGGAAGTTACCATTCCTTTTTTAAAAAATTGTAATTGCCTAAAAGCATCAAATGACACATGAGATAAATTCACAGGTGATTCTTAGAATATGAATTAGATAATTCTACCTGTTGTAATATCCCATATTTTAATGCTTTATCAAAACTTGATGGAGAATATGATGTCGCATTCAGAATGTTTATAGAACATCATCTATACTTTGGGGCATCTGGGTTACTCAGTCGGTTAAATGTACAATTCTTGATTTCAGCTCAAGTCATGATCTCACAATTGTGAGATCAAGCCCTACATGGAGATCCACATTGGACATGAAGCCTGCTTGCTTAAGATTCTCCCTCTCTCTGTCTCTCTGTCTCTGTCTCTGTCTCTATCTCTATCTCTATCTCCCTCTGCCCCTCCCCAGGTCACACACACTCTCTCTCTCATAAATAAAAACATCATCTATACTTAAATAAAAAGAATTCTTTTTACTCATCTATCTGCTCAGAATCTACTCCATGCCTATTACCCAATAGAGCACTTGGAAGGAGCACATTTTTGGAAGTGGTGTGGGAATCCCAAGGTTCTCAGACATGGATGGAGAGAACTGGGCATGAATCTCACTAAGGACAAAGTGCAATGATGGAAACATTTGGCATGGAAAAGTGATTAATTGTTGGGGACTACAGTTCCTGATGCATCTAGTCTTTCCAATGTACCATGCTCTCCAACACACTGCCTGAATAATTATTTTTATGCACTCCATCACCCTAAGTTTTTGTACAACTTATTTATGCATCAGCTTCCATAGAAGACATCACCCATATTGTAATAGAGTAAGCGGGCATGTAGAGTCTCTTTGAAGATGTTATAGTTCATAATTTTGTTGGGCAACAGTTGTCCAAATATGCTCAATATGTGCAATAACCATATTTAAATCCAGTGAAAAAGAATAAATATTAACAATGAAAATTTCTTCCACTCCACTTATTTTGTAATAGTATAAAGATAAAAAGGGAAAAAAGTTTAACTCATCTAAAACATTAAAAACTAGGCAACTTAAAATGATGTAAGCCAATAAAAAATGTTCTTTTTAAAAAATTTTTTAGTGTTTACTTATTTTTGAGAGAAAGAGGCAGAGACACAGAGTGTGAGTGGGGAAGGGGCAGAGAGAGACACAGAATCTTAAGCAGGCTCCAGGCTCTGAGCTGTCAGCACAGAGCCCGACTAGGGGCTAGAACTAATGAACCGCGAGATCAAGCTTAACTGACTGAGCCACCCAGGCACCCTGACAATGTTCTATTTTTATTTGACACATTATTTCATACCTACTCTCAAACTAGATTTATAAAAATCTAATTTAGTATAAAATACACTTACAAATGTGCTAAATATTAACAAGATGGTTTTTTAAAAGGACAAAAAAAATGTTGACGATCAAAAAGAATGAAACAGCAATCACAGGATGTTTACTTAGGCTCATTTGCATGCATATTTCTCCATTTCCAAGGAAGAAACAAAGTTGTGACATGCAGAAGACAATACCTTATGCTCATCCCTCGCTCTGTGTTGACATCGTGGGCAGTGCTGGAGGCTTTGTATACTTCCAGCTTTGCTCAGTGGACTTAATTTTCAAAAATCCATCCTCCATGAAAATAAAACGACAGGAACATTTTAGACACTGGCTATATATTAACCTCTGGAGGCAATACCTGTGGATAAAGCATTAGAATAAAGCATATATTTTATTTTCATACTTCTACAATAATTGTAACATGTTTCTTGGATGATTTTAATGTGTTTTTTTCACACATATTTTCTAAAACATCAAGCTTGGACTGAAATGTCAATAAGCCTTCAAACTCTCAGTGTCAAAATTCAACATCACTGCTACAGTTAATAGTAATGAATTTTATGTGAATGTAAAATGAATGTAAGCCTGAAATAAGTGAATTTAGTGGAATGGCTATTAGGTTTTTTAATTTAGAAATAATGAATTAACATTGTACTTTAAATATAAAGTGTAACATTTTCTTTTTAGTCTTCGAGAAAATTTACCCTGGCATAATGTATAATTTATTATAAGTTTGCTCCTGAGCAGACAGATATGTATAATGGTTCTAAATATATATTTTTGTCTGTCACAATACTATATAAACTATGCTTAAATTAAGTAGATTTTCAGCTATACATGTAAATGTTTTCAATGTAATGATATTGTATTAAATTGTCCTGGTGAGATTCAGGAGATCATTGTCTAGGCTTGGCTTTTTGGGGCCCTCTCTTAAAAAAAATATAAGTGGTGCTTCCAGGCAACTATGCAATAGAATTGAAATAAACCATCTCATTGCTGGAACCTGTATAAATATGAAATGGAAATGTTGCACCTTGTATAAATCTTAGGGCAATATATGAATATCATGTCTCAAAACAATGTGAATTATTTTTCCTGGAAAAGAAGTTCTGCCACCACACACAGTACTTTCTTTGAATCAAAGAAATCAATAGACAGAATATCTCTTCCACTAATACCAAGAACTCTGCATCTTAAAAATCAAATAGCTGTTTGATAATTATTGACCTGGGATACACAACCAATCACTAAGAACTGGTTCTCATTATTCTCTATGTGCTTTAATATCTCTCACCTAACTCTATCAAAGTGTCTTTAAACGTGTAACTATATATACCCTCAGAAGAGCCTTGGCCCCTTAAGCCTAAATCATAAGCATGTGTGCCTCTGGGTATATAGAGAGAAGAGGTCTAAGATGAGCTTCAGGATGAATTAAGGAAAAGAATAAATAGTTATAGGAGGAAATATACCAATTTGTCTGCTATCATGGACCCACTACTGGAGAGTCTGTATTTTGCTTTATCACAAATCTATACTACAGAAAATTAGGAGCTAGAAAAGACAATGTATATTGGAGCCTATGTATGCTTTCTTCATTTTACTCCTGTATTAAGAGAGTTTAATTTGATCATGAGCACTCTCTTAAGGCAGATATTCCAAGAGATCCAAAGAGCTACAAAGCTCTTTGTAGGACAAAGATAAGGACAAATTATTACTTCTTCATTTTTTGTATAGTGACCCAAAGAAGAACCCCCAAATGGTATTATTTAATACTCCTATTATTTAATACTTTGGAAAGTTTATTTATTTATTTTGAGAGACAGTGAGAGACAGAGCATGCAGGGGATGGGCAGAGAGAGGGAGAGAGAGATCCCAAGCAGGCTCTGCACTGAGTGCAGATGTGGGGCTCAAACTCATGAACCGTGAGATCATGACCTGAGCCAAAACCAAGAGTCAGATGCTTAACCAACTGAGCCACCCAGGCATCCCTCCTCATATTTAAATTCTCTATAATCAAAAAGCATATGGTAAATTTGTTTTTGTTTTTGATTGAAAAGCTATGGTTCTATATTTAAAATAAGTACCGCCCTATGTACTTTGAAGCTAAAATGCTGTGTTGGTTTATTAATTTTGAACTAGAAGCAGTTAAAAACATAAACCAGGTAGGACCCAAAGCCTGATAATAAGAGTAGTGGATACTAATGAGAGGAATAAGTGAAACCCCCCCTGGTGTTGCTACAAAATTCAGCTGGAATGAGTGAGCCATAGCACTAGAATGGCTCAGACTCCATGGCTTTTGCCTCATTGTGGCATAACCTGGAAGACACTAGGTAAGAGTGGAAAGGCAAAGTAAGACACATATAGCTCCCACTAGTTACTTTGCCTTAGACTGAGGATCTCAATGGTATGACCAAGCCACTTAACCTCTGCAGCCCGATTCCCAAATGAAGATTGCATTTATCTGTTATTAGGCTGAAGTTATATGATAACTAAATGGTTAGGTGGTTAGATAGAACACAAACAATGTAAAAATATGGAAATATAAACATAGCACTCCAACTGAGAAAATTGGACAAAACCTATCTAGCTATTTGGGAAATTATTTTGCCTATGAATCTTGTCATATTCAACTAGTTTTAAACCTGGATTCTAAATTAGGGATGAAGAAAGAAGAGTCATGTTTTGAAATATATTGAGTTACAGGTTATATTTGCTTTATGTGGCTTTTCAAGGACCTAATGTAACAGAATTTTAGTGCTGTTCTGCATGCACTTAAATTATGGTCCATGGATGAATACAAAGTTAACAAGGAGTGACTAAATCTATGGGAAAGTTTATCTCATTATTCATGTGGGAATTTTCAGGCAATACCACCTACCAAGAGTCCTTTGTGCTCAGAGTAAGGAATGGAAAGTCTATAGGAGGTTTGTAGGCTTGGAAAAGTCAATAAAAAATTTCTTTAATTTAGTTATTTTGTATATTTCTGATCATTCCATTTAAAAGCATCACATAACTCAATCATTTTTTAAGATAAGAAAAATGAGAGGAGATTGAAAAAGCAAATTGTGTTTTTTTAAAAAAAAACTACTCAAAGCTGGCCTTCGAAGCTCATAAATGTTAATCCTTGGGCAGGAATGGAAATACGCTGGTGGATACCAATAGAAATTAACATGAAGTTTAAAAGCATCAGGATCCAAAAAGTATTGCAAACCATATTACTCTATATAGGTTAAAATGTCCCAAGAACAGATGGCCATGGGCATAAAGTGTGAGCTATGACTTAAGTGCAAGGAACAATCTGGGCTGAATCCATGCAAAGCAATTGCAGCCCAGACCACATTTGTCTGTGTTCACAGAGCGTGAATAGATACAATGGATGCCGCATGATTTATTTTCTGTTACTTAAGGTTGAATCAACATTTATCCTTCAGAAAAAAATCTAACCCACATTGGCTTCCATTTCATAACAACTTACTTTTCATTTTATTTCAGTTTTTAGAATAAAATTTCTATTAAATAACACTAAGTTTAGTATTTCCTACATTTTACTTTTTGGAGAGAACTATAAAGCTCCAGTAAACCACTTGCTACTAGAGATTTTAAAACATAACATAAAATAAACCCATCTATCTGACAATGGCCTTATGAATATTTGATTCAGTCTTCTGTTTTTACATCTATTATTTTCAAAATAATTCTGAGATCACTGTTTTTAGAAAGATGGCTAAAAGGAAAAAGTTAAAATTAATTTTAGTTCACTTTACTTTCTAATTTAAGAAAAACTTTAAAGAATTTTAAACAACATAAGCTAAAGTAAAACAAGTTTTCAACATTCATGTTGATGACCTATTAGAAATTTTACTTTCTTACCTTCATCCCAGTTGAACCAAGGAGTTAGGAGATGGTACCCTTCATTCGTGGTTTAATCTTGAATGAGTTAATTGACCCTTCATGGTGCCAAGTAATTTTTTGTAAATGATGATCTTTAGAGTATAACTCTAACTTGGAATTTAACAACTACATGAGTCTACATCTGACACAATTGCATAGAACAATGGGATTCCAAGAGTTCTCTGGATATCTTAGTATTCCTGTGAGTGCCCAAGCTTTCTGTGACTCTGAATACCATGAGAATTATCTCTGAGGCCATTTTTCTAGTTAATTGATAAGACCCAAAGTATAAGAAAACTTCTATATTAAATGACTGTTGCCCACAGTAGGGCTCTGGATTATACCCAAAGATGTTGGGAAGACTGGAGTGTTTTCTTGCTATATATTTACATTTCAGGAGAAACAAAGCTCAGATCTTGGAAGAGCTAGATCATAAAAGCCAAATTTTGAGTTTTTCTGAATTTTGGAGATTTTATTTAAATACCAAAAAGTTTGGAATTAGAACCCATGCCCATTATCCTTCCAAGGAGACTACAAGGTAAGAGGGACAACTGTGTTCTTCACCTCTATAAGCAAAGAAAAATCATTTGTTTTCATCTCTCATCTGTAGTGTTCACTGCTCAGGAACACTGTGTGCCATACACTGTCATACCTTTCTATGTGTCATGCCCCCTTAACCCAATCTTGTTGCCTATTAAAATAATTATATCTCCTGACTTACTATGATTGAGTACCTCCACTTTGACTCTACTGTTTTGAGGTCCTATCTCCTGTCACCCTGACTGCTATCAATGAGCCCCTGCTACCATTAGCCTTGGCCTACAAAAGAAAACACCACTGAATTTCCATCACTACTGTGTATTCCACTCCAGTAAAGCACACTTCCCAGAATGTTTTAATCCCTTCCTCTACTATCTAATATGGTAATTCTGGTATTTCAACTTCACTGAGCTAGGCCAAAACATTTTTATGTTTCTGGGAACCATTCCAGGAGTGAGTTTATACTATCTCCAGTGGTCCTTGCCAGGATGTTAAATCCTGTACCTCAGGCAAGTGTTCCCATCAAAAAATTTCTCATTTGGAAGAAGCACCAATGATTTAGCATACAAGACACAACCACCCCTTGTCACTGAACACTCAAGTGCTGACAAGATGACCACATGAGTGAAGTGGCCATGGTGGCAGGGATAGAAGTTATAGATGGTACTGGCAACACAGGCTCCTTTTTACCAAGTTGATCTAGATACGGCTACCCCAAGTGTCTAGTCTACAGAAACACTGAGTCCTGATATGGCATCATTTTTTAGCAAACCAATGGGCCATGTGGTGCCAAGTTGATTTTACTGGGTTTCTTCTGCTCTGGAAGAATAAGCAGTTAATTCTGAAAAGGATAGAATATATATATATATATATATATATGTATGTGTGTATATGTATATATATGTATAATATATGTACACATATATATGTATGTGTGTGTATATATATATATATATATATATAGTTTTTTTTCTGGATATTGGCTGACTTTCTTGACAGTGCTCCCATCTAAGAGTTTATAGAGTATCGCTTCTCCAATACTGGATTCCTCATAACTTCACATCAAACCAAGGGACCTACTTATAGCAAAGGACGTGTGCAAAGTAGGCCTATGTCAATGGGATTCTTTGGTCATATTTTGCAACATATTACCCCGAAGTTGCCTGCCTATCAGAGTGTAACAACCTGGTGAAGGTACAGGTGAAACACTGCTTCAGAGGAAAGACTTTATGATAATAGAGTGACATTTTCTAGAATGCAGTATATACCTGGGAATGACCTTTATCTGGTACTGTGTGCCCAGTAGGAAAAATAAATGGGAACCAAGGAAGGGGGAAGCATAACTGAGCCTACTAACCAACACCCCTACTGACCCAATGGGGAATTTGTGCTACCTATCCCTGTGACTGTGAGCTCTGCATAGTTGAAAATCCTGACTCCAAAGGGGAAACACTTCTGCCAATGAAATCAGCAAGAATCCCATTTTATTAAAAGCTACCCCTATCTCCTGGGCACTTCAAGCTCATTAACTGAGGCTCTATCAAGCAAGAAGAAAAGTCACCATCTTAATGGGGATATTGACCCTGATCATCAAAGGGAGCTAGAACTGCTGTTGTCCCCTGAGAGTAGGGAGGAATGCATTTAGCATTCAAGAGATTACTTTGTGCCTTTGTTATTCCATTTCTTACTTGTGAGGATAAAGGGAAAAGTTCAGCAAATATACTTGAAAAGGGGCAAGGTGGCCCACCCTTATATCTCTCAGGGATGAGGCTTGCATGAGTCACCAAGTTTGTCATCAAAACCTCAAACTTGCTAGTGAGGGTAAAGGGAATTTAAGATGGCTAGCAAAGAAAGGAGACCATGAGTCCTGGTCATGGCCCTGAAAGCAGGTACACTGGTAGAGGTTATAGTTGGTATCGTTTTCTTTCCTTTTTCAAGTTTTTCTAGGAAAAGAGATCCACTGGAATCTTGAAAGAGTTGGTTAAAGTTCTGGACCCCTAAAGTAATGTTTGCCTACTCCCTCCTTCCAGGTGGTCCTTTAATCCATGTTGGAACATACTGGTGAAGGATAGTCACCTATTTCTGAGTTAGCTTACTCAAATACTAGAAAGTTCCCCATATTCAACATGTATTCATTTTATTGAGCAAAATCTGCATTTCCCTAGAACTTGAAACAAAATTTTATCTATATGACAAAGTGCAAATTAACCTTTTCCCACAATTTTGATTGAAAAAATATAACATGTAACAGAAGAGTCCCACTCTTGCCACTCAAACATCAAAGATAATGTCATATGGGTAGTAACAATCTGATTAATATGTGAACTTCTGTCACCTTTTGTCCTCATGGGGAAAAAATGTAGCTAAGGTAGTAGAGAGATGATGGACTGTAAGATGGCAATTCAGAAGAAATCTGTCGTATGTTCCATTCAGAAGAAATACAAATTCTAGTCTAATATACTGTAATATAATTTGCCATCTTGAAGAGGCAACAAAAGGAAATTTCTACCAGTCCACAAACAGTCATAAGTTCTCCACATAAGTCCAAAATTCCACCACGTCTGGCCCTGCCCTGTCTTCCTTCTCTTTCTCTCCCAAAACTTCTGGCCAGGATTTCTCTGTGACCCTCTCTTGCTTTTTCTTCCTCCTGGAGGAAGGGATTTACCCATTTTTGTCTTCCTCAGCCCTATATCTTTACTCTGTACTTTGACTAGCAGAACAAAGGCAGTCCTTTTCAAAGCATGAAAAAGTAGGAGCTATGCACACTTCCATTTTTACAAAAATGTATTTTTTCAATATTTGAGCATCAACTCTGCTAATATTTTAAGAGCACAACTTCTTCATGGTTTCTAAAACAATATTTAGGTGTTCACAAAATCTAGAGCTTAATAAAATAAAACAACAGAAAAAAATGAGAATGCTTTTAATTTTACAGGGAAAATCTACTGCCTATCAAAGGCCACTGTCATAATGCACATGGTTATAAGATATCATATTCTGTGGATTAATCTCTCCCTCTTCACTGAAGGAATAGCTTCCATGAGAGCATGAAATGATCCATCCTTTATCTAGAAGTTATTTATCTTGTCTGGCCTTTTGCTTATAGATAGTGGTTGTTGGTTTCAGACATATCTTACAAAGGACTTCAGATAATTCAGGGAAAGTGTCCTAATTTATGATCATTATAAATATGTCAAAAATTGAATTGAATAGAGAGGAAGCAAACCATAGGATTCCCTGCCTTTGCCCTTTGTAGTTCCCTTACTAGAAATATTTCAGCTAATTAGGGGTACCAAAGAAACAAAATTGTACACATATTTCATTCTGGTTTTTCCCCCTTTCTGGTTTTTATTATAGTATGTGAAAAGAAACCAATCCAATACCCTAAAAATATTACTCTGTCAATATTAATCCATTGGTTACACAAATAAAACTTACAGATACTTAGAGAATTATGGAACGCAGATCTTTTTCCTCTGAGAATATTAGTAAATCCACAGGTCAGAAGTATAATTCCAGGTATTACCTAGTACACACATATTATGCTTGGTTTGCCAACAAGAAGGCCCTGAGGTTCTGAAGAGTGTTTCTGAGGTGGAAATAGAATCATTTATTCAATTTTATGAGATAAGGCAACAATTTTATTAGGTACTAGTAGAAATCAAAGATCAAGCAATCATAAAACTTCTCACTGTATTTATTAGGAAGCAGATGATTCATATTTTTAGAAACCACATTCTGATTTCATTTAATAAACCATATTACAAAAAGACTCCAGGACATCACCCAGGTGGCCAAGTAGGAGACCCCAGCCTCCATCTCCCCACAAAGATCAACAATTGGGCAGCTATCTATGAACAAAAACATCCTTGGGAGATCTCAGGAGTCCACTTAAGAAACTTCAGGAACACAGTGGGAAACCCTGAGAATAAGTGCACAAAAAGGTAAGGAAGAACAATTTCATTTTGCTTGCATCATCCCATCCCCCTGAGCAGTGCTCAGACCAGCACTGCTGAGCACCACATGGGAATTCCTCAGCTAGAAAGGACCCCTCAATAGGAAAGACAGACCAAGGTGAGGAAACAGCCTGCCTAGGTTTTAGGGTACCACATGAAGGACTCACTTCAAAGTCACCTCACTCAGACACTTGTAAAGCTAAGATGAACAGAGACAGCTAGGATCAAGGAATAAAAGCAGAGGACACTGGTACCAACCATGCTGAATGACTGAGTTTCCCTGTAACCTGCTCTGCAAAGGACCCCAGCAGCTTTCATCTCTGAAGAAACCCATGACCAGGAAAGCAGCCTTTTTACCAAGTGTTTACCCCATGGGTATTTGTATTCACAGACTCCAGCCACCTGAGTCCCTCCCTACTTGCTTCTACTCCCACCATGACGGAGTCCAGGAGCTGCACCAACTGAGGCCTCTGCAGCTACAACACACCAGCCTTGACCTCTGCATGTGACCCCCCATCTCAATGTATATGCTTAATACTAACCCCTCCAGCTGTGCATTTACAAATCACTAGCCTCTACCATCATGTATGTGTCCATGGAAAGGTCTTACAGACACAGAAGTGAACCCCAAAACCTAGGTTCTAACAGATGCTTGTGGCCCATATCTGGTCCTATCTCCAGTCACCATCTTGCACCACTGGCTCTTTGGCAACTAGCCCACACGGTTGCTTGTAAGCTTGGCTCCATACCTAGCTCCTTTCACTGGCCTGCACCACTGGGTCTGCCTGTAGCAACCCCTTCCAGCTATGCACCTTCATGCCAGTGGCCCAGCTCCCTTCATCACCTTCCACTGTCATACATGCACCCATGAGGAGACTCTGAAGTCCAAGGAATACATGCTGACATGCAGGGTTCCCACAGCTTCCAGCACACCCACACTTGACCCAGACCCTTGCTGATGGCTGTGGCCCCCACTACTGTGTTTGCCATTAACCACTACTACTGCACAGGTATCTCCAGCTGGCCCCCTCAACTAAGTATGTACAGAACACCACCTCTAGTCACCAATGCTGTCTGCCATAGTTCTTAGCCACTGGACTGGAGGTGACACTAAAGATCCCTATAGGCTTTACAGCCACTGTAGACTCTTGCCATGTTCATGAGAACCATTCAGTTGTTGATAGTGTGGATTCCAGAGGCTTGGGCCAAGGAGACATCATGCCACCCCAGACTTAGAGCCACCACATTGCCCTGCACAACTAGACCCAGTGTCACAGTACATTGCAGGATTCTCACACTTACAGGTGAAGAGCTTTCTTTACAGAAGTCAGATCATGAGGTCTGGAAGAGGTAATGACTTCTTCAAATGTGCAGACACCTGAAAAAGGTTATGGGGATCATGAAGAATCAGGGAAACATGACATCAACAAAGGAACACTTTAAACTTCCACGTATGGACCCCAAAGAGATGGAGATACATGAATTGCTTGGCAAAGAATTAAAAATAATTCTTCTGTGGGCGCCTGGGTGGCTCAGTTGGTTAAGCATCCAAATTTTGATTTTGGCTCAGGTCATGATCTCACAGTTGTGAGATCCTCCCCCACTGTGCTTTCTCTCTCAAAAGAAATAAATAAACATTGATAATAATAATAATAATTCTGAAGATGCTCAGAGAGCTACAAGGGAACATAGATAAAGATTTAACAAAATCAGGAAAACAATTTAATGAAGTGATAAGTTCAACAGAAATATAGAAAATATAAAAAAGAACCAAACACAATTTTGGATCTGAAGAATACAATGACTAAAATGAAGAATGTAATATAACGTCAACAACCCACAGCACCAAGCAGAAGAAAGAATTGGTGAGCTCAAAGATAGATCATTTGCAGCTGTCCAGTCAGAGAAGCAAACAGAAAAAAAAAAAGGATGAAAAAGAATGAAGAAAGCCTGTGGCACTTGTTATCGGAAGATAAACAAGAGAAATAAGAGAAAGGATTTACACTAGAGTCCTAAGAGGAGAAGAAAGTAATAAAGAGAAAGTTTACACAAAGAAATAATAGCTGAAAACTTCCCAAACCTAGAGAGAGTTTTGGACATCAAAGTTTAATAAGCTAATAGATCACCCCATAATTTCAATCCAAAATGATTTTTGACAACAAGTATTATAATAAAACTATCTAAAATCAAAGAGCAAAAATAAACTTTATTTATTGTAGTATGGAAGAGAATTAACCACTTAACTCTGATATAAAAGTTAAAATATAAAAGCATTAAAAATAGCGTTGCATTGGAGGAGCCTGGGCAGTTCAGTCATTTGAATAGCAGACTCTTGATTTCAGCTCAGGACATGACCCCAGGGTCATGGGATAAAACCCTGCATCAGGCTGTGCACTGAACATGTAGCCTGCTTAGGATTCTCTCTCTCTCTCTCTCCCCCTACCCCTCTCCTGCACTCATGCTCTCTCTCCCTCTCTAAAATAAATTTTTATAAATGAATATATAAATAAATAAAACTTAAAAGACAAAAATAGCTATGCAATAACTTGTTAAACAATACACAATATAAAGAGATGCAAAATGTTACATCAAAAACATAAAACGGGGACAGGACAATAAGAGTGAAGAGTTTTTTATGCAACCAAATTTAAGTTGTTAATTAAATACACTGTTATATTAGTAAGGTGTGCCAAGTAAGCCTCAGGGTAACCACAAAACAAAAACCCATAGTAAATATGTACAAGATAAAGAGAAGGTAATCAAAGTATATGACTACAGAAAATCAAAAATTCGTAAAGGAAGACAGCCAGACAGATAAAAAAGAACAAAGAAACTATAAGACAGGGAAAAAAATTAACAAAATAGTAACAGTAAGTCTTTACCTATCAGTAATTACATCAAGTGTGAATGGATTAATTCTTTAATCAGAATTTTCTAACACAGAGTGGTAAAATGGATAAAAAACACCCACAAGACTTGACTATATGTTGTCCACAAAAGACTCACTTCAGCTTCAAGAATATACATAGGCTCAAAGAAAAAGGATGGAAAAAGATGGAAACCAAAAGAAAGCCAGGGGAACTACATTTATAGCAGAAGAAATATACATTAAGTCAAAACTGTAAGAAGAGACAAAGAAAGTCATTAGATAATGATAAAGTGGTCAATTCTTCAAGAACTATATATATATATGTATACATATATATATATATATATGCACACACACACATATATCTCCAAAATAAGAGCATCTAAATATATTAAGTGAATACTAATAGACCTGAAGAGAGTAATAAATGATAATACAATAGTAGGCAATTTCAAAATTTTAAAAAATTTTTTTAATGTTTATTTATTTTTGAGACAGACAGAGAGAGACAGAGTGAAACAGAGTATGAACAGGGGAGGGTCAGAGAGAAGGAGACACAGAATCTGAAGCAGGCTACAGGCTCTAAGCTGTCAGGACAGAGCCCGACACAGGGCTTGAACTCATGGACTGTGAGATCATGACCTGAGCTGAAGTCAGATGCTTAACTGACTGAGCCACCCAGGCACCCCAGTAGTAGGCAATTTCAATACCCCACCTTGAACAATAGATAGGTCATCCAGATAGAAAACCAAAAAGGAAACAATGGATTTGATGTGTAATATACTCCAAAGGAAAATAACAGACCGAATAGAGCCTAACTAACAGAACCTAACAAAACATCCCATCCCATGAAAGAATACAGGCATACCTTGTTTTATTGTACTTCACAGATACTGTGAAATCTGAAAAATGAAGGTTTTTGGCAACACTGCATTTAGCAAATTCATCAGCACCGTTTTTGCAACAGCATTTTCTGACTTCATTTCTATGTGTCTCATTTTGGCAATTCTCACAATGTTTCAAACATTTTCATCATTATTATATTTGTTATGATGATCTGTGATCAGTGATTACAACTTGTTGAAAGTTCAGATAATGGTGAGCATTCTTTAGCAATAATGTTTTTTTTTTAATTAAAGTACATACATTGTTTTTTTTTTTTTTAAACATAATGCTGCTGCACACTTAATAGACCACAGTATAGTAGTAATTTTACATGCACTGGAAATCAAAAAAAAATTCACTTGACTTGCTTTATTGCAATATTCACTTTATTGTGGTGGTCTAGAACCAAACCCTTAATATCTCCTAGGTGTGTCTGTACATAATCTTCTCAAGGCAGAGGGAACATGTTCCAGGATAGATCATATGTTAGTTCACTTAAAATGTCTTAGCAAATTTAAGAAGATTGAAATCATATGAACTAACTTTTCTGACCACAATGACATGACACTGGCAATCAGTGACAAGAAGAAAAGCTGAAAAATACCTAAGTATGTGATTAAACAGTATACTACTAAACAACCAGTGGATCAAAGATGAAATCAAAAGAGAAATTCAAAAAGTAGTTTGAGACAAATGAAATGTCTGGGATGCAACAAAAGCAGTTCTGGTTTTCTCTGAGGGGGCAGCAGGCAGAGGAAGAGGGAGAGAGAGAATCTTAAGCAGGCTCTACATCAAGAGGAGAGCCCAATGTGAGGCTTCATCTCACAACCATAAGATCATGACCAGAGCTGAAATCAAGAGTTGGACACTTACCTGACTGAGCCACCCAGGCACCCCAGCAAAAGCAGTTCTAATATAGAAGTTCATAATGATAAATGCCTACTTCAAGAAACAAGAGAAATCTCAAATAAATAACCTAACCTTACACCTCAAGGAACTACAGAAAGAAAAATAAAACCCAAAGTTAGTGGAAGAAAAGAAATAACAAAGATAAGAGTGAAAATAAGTGAAATAGAGACTAAAAAGACAATAGAAAAGATCAATGAAACTAAGAGTTGGGTTTTTTAATTTTTTCAGCTTTTTTTGATAATATAAAAAAAATTGACAAAGTTTTATTAGACTCAGCAAGAAAAAAAAAGATAAAGGATTTAAATATAAAAAAATAAGAAATGAAAGAGGAGATTTCAAAACTGAAAGCACAGAAATGCAGATCGCAAGAGACAACTATAAACAATTATATACCCACAAATTAGACAATCTAAAATAAATGGATAAAATACTAGCATCATAAAACCTACCATGACTTAATCATGAATAAATAGAAATCTGAACAGACCAATTACATGTAAGGTGATTAAATCAGCAGTCAAAAACCTTCAAACAAACAAAAGCACAGGACCAGATGGCTTCACTAGTGAGGTCTATTAATCATTCAAAAAATAATTCATACCAGTCCTACTCAAACTCTTGCAAAAATAAAAGAGGTGTAAACACTTCCAAACACGTTTTATGAGGCCAGCATTACCCTGGATACCAAAAGTAGACAAGGATGTGTCAAGAAAAGAAAGTTACAGATCAATATGCCTGATTTACATAAATGCCAAAATCCTCAACAAAATATAAGAAAAATTAATTCAATAATACATTTAAATAATCACATACCATTATCAGTTGTGTTTGAGATACAAGGATGGTTCAATATTTGCAAATAAATTATAAGGAAACACCATAATAAAATGGAGGATAATAGTAATATGATCACCACAATTGATACAGAAAAAGCATTTGACAAAATTCATGATAAAACTTGCAACTAAGTGTAGAGGGAATACATCCCAAAATAATAAAGACCATATATGACAAGGCCACACCTGAAGCTGAAACTTTTTCTCAAAGATCAAAACAATAAAAGGATGCCCACTCTCACCACTTTTATTCAACAGAGTATTGGAAGTCCTAACCAGAGACATTAGGCAAGAAAAAAATAAATAAAATGCATCCAAATCAGAAAAGAATGATTAAAATGTCACCATTTGCAGAATGACACAATATTATATATACAAACCCCTAAAGACTCCATCAAAAAACTGTTAGAACTAATAAATGAATTCAGTAAAGTTGTAAGATACAAAATCAACCTACAAAATTCTGTTACATTTATATACACTAATAATGCTCTATCAGAGAGAGGAAATATAAATCAACCTCATTTACAATTGCATCAAAAAAAAAACACAAACAAACAAAATACCTAGCAATAAATTTAATCAAGGGGGTGAAACACCTGTACATTTAAAACTATAAGACACTGATGAAAGAAATTGAGGAAGACACAAATAAATGAAAAAATATTCCATGCTCATGGACTGGAAGAATTTATATTGTTTAAATGTACATACTAATCAAAGCAATCTACAGATTCAGTGCTATCTCTATCAAAGTCCCAATGGCATTTTTCTCAGAAACAGAACAAAAAATCCTAAAATTTGTATAGAACCGCAGAAATTCCTAAATAGCTAAGGCCATCTTGAGAAAGAAAAACAAAGCTGGAGACATCACATTGTCTTATTTCAAACTATATCACAGATCTATAGTAATCAAAATTGTGTGGTATTGGGGCACCTGGGTGATTCAGTTGGTTAAGTGCTCAACTCTTTATTTCAGCTCAAGTCATGATCTCAGTTTGTGGGATCCATCCATGCATCAGGCTCTGCACTGACACTGTGGAGCCTGCCTGGGATTCTCTCTTTCCCTCTCTTTCTCTGCCCTTTCCCTGCTCGTGCTCATGCATTCTCTCTCCCCTTCTCTAGATAGGTACATGATAGATAGATGATAGATAGATGATAGATAATAATAATAATAATAATAATGATAGGTAGATATATGATAGATAGATGATAGATAGATAGATGATAGACAGACACATAGATCAATAGAATAGAGAGTCCAGAAACAAGCCCATACAAATATGGCCAATTATATTTGACAAAGCAGCCCAGAATATCCAATTGGAAAAGACAGTCTTTTCAACAAATGGTGCTGGGAAAACTAGCAGTTACATGGAAAAAAAATGAAACTTGATCACTCTTATATCACACACAAAAACTAACTCAAAATAGGGGATGCCTGTGTGGCTCAATTGATTAAACTTCTGCTTTGACTCAAGTCATAATCTGGTGGTTTGTTAGTTCAAGCCCCATGTTAGGCTCTGTGCTGACAGCTCAAAGCCTGGAGCCTGCTTCAGATTCTGTGTCTCCCTCTCTCTCTGCCCCTCCCCTGTTCTCTCTTTCTCTCTCTCTCTCAAAAATAAATAAACATTGAAAAATTTAAAAAAAAAAACCTCAAAATATATTGAAACTTGAACATAAATACCTGAAACCACAAAACTTCTAGAAGAAATCATAGGCGTTTACCTCCTCAGTATTGATCTTAGTAATGATTTTTGGGATATGACACCAAAACCAAAAGGAACAAAAACAAAATTAACAAATGGATCTACATCAAACTAAAAAAGCTTCTGCATTGGAATGGAAACCATGAACAAAATGAAAAGACAACCTACTGAATGGGACAAAATATTTGAGGTTAATACCCAAAGTACTCAAAGAGTTCATACAACTCAATAGCAAGACAAAAACAAAAAACCCAATGTGATTTAAAAATGGCTAGAGGAGGGGCGCCTGGGTGGCTCAGTCGGTTAAGCGTCCGACTTCGGCTCAGGTCATGATCTCGCGGTATGTGAGTTCGAGCCCCGCGTCGGGCTCTGTGCTGACTGCTCAGAGCCTGGAGCCTGTTTCAGATTCTGTGTCTCCCTCTCTCTCTGACCCTCCCCCATTCATGCTCTGTCTCTCTCTGTCTCAAAAATAAATAAACGTTAAAAAAAATTTTTTTTAAATAAAAAAAAAAATGGCTAGAGGATCTGAATAGACATTTTTCTAAAGATGGCAGATGACCAAGAATTACATTACAAGATGTGCAACACCCCTAATCACCACTGAAAAGCAAATAAAAATCACAATGAGGGGCTCATGGGTGCCTCAGTTGGTTAAGTGTCTGACTTGATTTCAGCTCAGGTCATGATCTCACAGTTCATGGGATCCATCTTTGTGTTGGGTTCTGCACTGACAGCACAGAGCCTGCTTGGGATTCTTTCTCTCTCCCTCTCTCTCTGCCCCTCCCCTGCCCACACACTCTGTTTCTCTCTCAAAATAAATAAATAAACTTTAAAAAAATCACAATGAGATTTTATCTCATTCCTGATAGAATGGCTTCTCACATATATGGACTCTAAAACAATAAGGAAAAAATCAAGCTCATTGATACAAAGAAAAGACTGGTGATTGCCAGAGTCTGAGAGGAGGGGGATAAGTGGAATAGGTGAAGGTTTTGAAAAGGCACAGACTTCCAGATATAAAATAAGTCATTCACCAAGATACAATGTACAGCTTGGTAACTCTAGTTAATAATACTGTGTTGTTGGGGCCATCTGAAGTTCCCTTGTCTCTCAAACAAAGCAGTGTTGAGGCTATAGGACTTTGAACTCCAAGAGTTCAGGTGGCAAAGAGACACAGAAACTTTCAGGGACCCACCAGGACAACCTAACAGGCCACACGTGCATGATTGTGAGCTTGGAGAGATAAAAATAATGGAGGGGAGTGATCCCCTTCTGCGGAGAGACAAAGGGAAGAGAAAGAGAAGCCGGGGAAGCATAGCACTGTATCTGGACAAGAGGGAAAAAAAACACAGAGCAGGATGGAGAAAGATCCAATCTCTAACTGTTGGCTTTCCCTGGACTGGGGCCAGCTGCCCGGATCGCACACCTGGGGAGGAGGGCAGCCAGCCTTGGGCTTGGTAACTAGCTCAGAGGCGCAGTCTACAGAGGGAGAAAGCAATTCCCTCCCTGGAGTGCTGTGGGAAGAAGGTATATATCCACTCAAGAAGTGACACTTCCCTGAAACTGGGTGGACTAAGTGGGAACCTTAATGTCATCGGGGTTTAAGTCCCAGCAGAGAGGCATAGGAGTCAGCGGAGTGGGACAAACCATGTGCTTAGCACTGTGTGGTGGCAGAGCAGCTCTTCCCTGGAACCAGGATGCACAGAGCAGGAATCTTTAAGACATTGGGGTTTAAATCCAAGCTGAGTGCCAGGGAGGCCCAGGAGTTGGCAAAGTGGGACAAACCGCCTCACTGGCACCTGTGGCACAGTGAAAACAGCTTGAACAGAGTGGTTTGGGACACCTGGCCCATGGAAGGGTGACTGTGGTGTCACCATTTTTCTCCCCAACACCAGCGAGGTGGAGCTTCAGGGAATGGACAGAGGTCCCACAGTGGAGGCGGACCCACCTGCACCAAACTACTCCCCTCCATGCCTGGTAATTGCAAATCTACCAGAATGGGATTGACACTGATGAACCAGACAACCCCTCCTCCAGACCAGCTCAGTTGCATTGCCTGATTTAATTCTCTGACAATCCTTATTATTATATAGATATATTCTTCCTTTCTTTTCTCCTTCTTATCTCTTCCCTCCTGTAGTCTGGTTACTCTGGTTGTTGGTTTGTTTAAGCAGACATATTTCATCCATTCTCTTGATACATATTCCACACCTCCTTCTTTATTTTCCCTTCTCTCTCTCTGGATTAAGCCATATACCTTCTCTGGTCAATTTTTATTTTATCTTCTTTTCCCCTGCTCTTGTCATTTCTCTCTTTGTATGGGATAAGACCTCTTCCATCAGGACTGCCTCCACCCTGTTTAATGTAGCTGGTGTTTCTTGTTTTGGTTTTTGTTTTTTCTTTGTGTGTTTATTTGTTTGTTTGTTATCCTTTCCAGGGATACTTCAACAAACAAATCCAAGCACACGTGGTGCAGGGCCCAAAATATCACTACAAGTAGAGAGATAAAGTAACCAAAGTCACAAAAACAGAGAGTAAGTAACACTCTCCAAAAACTGCCTGAAGGGCCAGACCCTGGACAGTGTATGACCCCTTTTTAATATAGTAGTGCTCACAGGTGCAGGGCACATAACAAGCTTTTAAAACACATAAGAGAAAACTAGCCAAAATGATGAAACAGAAGAATTCTCCTCAAAAGAAATTCCAGGAAGAAATTACACGTAAAAATTGTTCAAAACAGATATAAACAATATAACTGAACAAGAATTTAGAATAATAGTTATAAGATTAATCTCTGGACTTGAAAAAAGCATAGAAGACAGCAAAGAACCTATTGTTGCAGAGATAAAGGAACTAAAAAATAGTCATGATGAATTAAAAAATGATGGAAATGAGGTGTAAAATAAACTAGAGGCGGTGACAGCGAGGATTGAAGAGGCAGAGGGGAGATTAAGTGAAGTAGAAGATAAAATTATGGAAAAAGAGGAAGCTGAGAAAAGAGATATAAAAAAATTCTGGATCACAAGGAAAGAATTAGAGAACTGAGGGAATTCAATGAAATGGAACAATATCCATATCATAGGAGTTCCAGAAGAAGAAGACAGAAAGGGGCCAAAAGTGTACTTGAACAAATTATAGCTAAGAACTTCCCCAATCTGGGGAAGGAAACAGACATTGCAATCCAGGAGGCACAGAGAACTCCTTTCAGATGTAACTTGAATCAGTCTTCTGTATGACATATTGTAGTGAAAGGGGCAAAATACAAAGATAAAGAGAATTCTGAAAGCACCTAGGGATAAACAGGCCTTAACCTACAAGGGTAGACACATAGGATAGTAGCAGACCTATCTGCTGAACCTTGGCAGGCCAGAAAGGAGTGGCAGGAAATTTTCAATGTGCTGAAGAGGAAAAATATGCAGCCAAGAATCCTTTATCCAGCAAGCCTGTCATCTAGAATAGAAGGAGAGATCAACATTTCCCAGACAAACAAAAACTGAAGGAATTCATCACCACTAAACCAGCCCTACAAGAGATCCTGAGGGTAAACTCTGTGAGTGGAATGTTGCAAAGACCACAAAGGACCAGAGACATCACTACAAGCATGAAACCTACAGATAACACAATGACTCTAAACCCATATCTTTCAATAATAAAACCGAATGTAAATGGACTAAAGGCTCCAATCAAATAAGGTATCACAATGGATTAAAAAAAAAGACCCATCTATTTGCTGTCTACAAGAGACCCATTTAGACCTGTGGACACCTTCAGATTGAAAGTGAGGAGATGGAGAACCATCTATCATACTACTGGAAGCCAAAAGAAAGCTGGAGTAGCCATACTTATATCAGACAAATTAGATTTTAAACTAAAGACTGTAACAAGAGATGAAGAAGGGCATTATTTCATAATTACAGGGTCCATCCATCAAGAAGAGCTTATAAATGCTTACACACCGAATTCAGAACATCCAAATATATAAAACAATCACAAACATAAGCAATCTTATTTGTAAGAATGTGGTAATTGCAGGAGACTTTAATACTCCACTTACAACAAAGGACAGATCATCTACACAGAAAACCATTAAAGAAACAATAGCCTGAATGATACACTAGACCAGATGTACTTGACAGATATATTTAGAACTTTTCATCCTAAAGTAGGGGAATACACATTCTTCTAGAGTGCACATGGAACATTCTCCAAGATAGATCACATACTGGGTCACAAAACAGCCCTCAATAAATATAGAATTGAGATCATACCATGCACACTTTCAGATCACAATGCTATGAAACTTGAAATCAACCACAGGAAAAAGTCTGGAAAACCTCCAAATACACAGAAGTTAAAGAACATCTTACTAAAGAATGAATAGGTCAACCAGACAATTAGAGAAGAAGTTAAAAAACATATGGAAACAAATGAAAATGAAGACACTACAGTCCAAACCCTTTGGGATGCAGCAAAGACAGTCCTAAGACGAAAATACATTGCAATCCAAGCCTATCTCAAGAAACAGGAAAAATCCCGAATATGAAATCTAACTGCACAACTTAAGGAATAGAAGCAGTACAAAGAAATCCCAAATCCATCAGGAGAAGAGAAATAATAAAGATCAGAGCAGAAATAAACAATACAGAATCTAAAAAAAAATAATAGAACAGATCAATGAAACTTAGAGTTGTTTTTTTGAAAAAATAAACAAAATTGATAAACCCCTAGCCAGAATTTCAAAAAGAAAAGAGAGAGGACCCAAATGCATAAAGTCACAAATGAAAATGGATTTATTACAACCAATGCTTCAGAAGCAATTATCAGAGAATACTATGAAAAATTATATGCCAACAAACTGGACAACCTGGAATAAGTAGACAAATTCCTAGACACCCGCACACTACCAAACTCAAACAAGAAGAAATGAAAATTTGAACAGACACATAACTAGTGAAGAAATTTAATTAGTTATCAAAAATCTCCCAACAAATAAGAGTCCTGGGCCAGATGGCTTCCCAGGGGAATTCTACCAACATGTAAAGCAGAGTTCAGAGCCATCCTTCTCAAGCTGTTCCAAAAAATAGAAACGGAAGGAAAAAAATTTGGACTCATTCTATGAAACCAACATTACCTTGATTCCCAAACCACACAGAAACCCCACACAAAAGGAGAACTACAGGTCAATATCCCTGATGAATATGGATGCAAAAATTCTCAACCGGATACCAGCAAATTGAATTAAACATCATATCAAAAGAATTATTCACCGTGATCAAGTGGGATTCATTCCTGGGCTGCAGGGCTGGTTCAATATTCACAAATCAATCAGTGTGACACATCAAATTAATAAAAGAAAGGATAAGAACCATATGATCCTGTCAATAGATGCAGAAAAAGCATTTGACAGACTACAGCATCCTTTCTTAATAAAAACCCTCAAGAAAGTCAGGATAGAAGAAACATATTAAACAGTGAAAAGCCATATATGAAAAGCCCACAGCTAATATCATCCTCAGTGGAGGAAACCTGAAAGATTTCCCCCTGAGATCAGGAACACATCAGGATCTCCACTCTCACCACTGTTGTTTAACATACTGTTGGAAGTCCCAGTATTAGTAGTCAGACAACCAAATGAAATAAAATGCATCAAAATTGGCAAAGAAGAAGTCAAACTTTCACTTTTCACAGACAACATGATACTCTACACGGAAAACCCGAAATACTCCACTAAAAGATTGCTAGAACTGATGTATGATTTCAGCAGTCACAGGGTACAAAATCAATGTACAGAAATCGGTTGCATTTTTATACACAAAAAATGAAGCAACAGAAAAAAGAAATCAAGAAATTGATCCATTTACAATTGCACCAAGAACCATAAAATACCTAGGAATAAACCTAATCAAAGGCGTAAAAATCTGTATGCTGAAACAATAGAAAATTATGAAGGAAATTGAATAAGACATAAAGAAATGGAAAAACATTCCATGCTCATAGATTGGGAGAATAATTTTTGTTAAAATGTCAACACTTCCCAAAACAATCTACACATTGAATGCAATCCCATTCAAAATTGCATCAGCATTCTTCTCAAAGTTAGAACAAACAATCCTAAAATGTGTATGGAACCACAAAAGACCCTGAATAGCCAAAGTAACATTGAAGAAGAAAACCAAAGAGAAGGCATCACAATCCCAGATGTTAGCCCATACTACAAAGCTGTAATCATCAATACAGTATGGTATTGGCACAAAAACAGACACATAGACCAACTGGATAGAATAGAGAACCAAGAATTGGACCCATAAATATATGGCTAACTAATCTTTGACAAAGCAAGAAAGAATATCCAATGGAAAAAAGACAGTATCTTTAGCAAATGGTGCTGGAAGAACTGGACAGCAACATGCAGAAGAATGAAACTAGACCACTTTCTTACACCATACACAAAAATAAACTCAAAATAGATTAAAGATAAAAAGTTTCTGTACTGCAAAGGAAGTATCAACAAAAGTAAAAGGCAACCGATAGAATAGGAAAAGATATTTGCAAATGACATATAGGATAAATAGTTAGTATCCAAAATCTATAAAGAATTTACCAAGCTCAACACCCAAAAAACAAATAACCCAGTGAAGAAATGGCAGAAGACATGAATAGACACTTTTCCAAAGAAGACATTCAGATGGCAAACATAAAAAGACACATAAAAAGATGTTCAACGTCACTCATCATCAGGGAAATACACATCAAAACCACACTGAGATACCACCTCACACCTGTCAAAGTGGCTTAAATGAACAACTCAGGAAACTACAGATGGTGGTGAGAATGTGGAGAAATGGGAACCCTCTTGCACAGTTGGTGGGAATGCAAACTGGTGCAGCCACTCTGGAAAACAGTTTGGAGGTTCCTCAAAAAATTAAAAATAGAACTACCCTACCACCTAGCAATAGCACTACAGGAGATTATCCAAGGGATACAAGAGTGCTGATGCATAGAGGCACATGTACCCCAATATTTCTAGCAGCACTTTCAACAATAGCCAAATTATGGAAAGAGCCTAAATGTCCATCAACTGATGAATGTGTACACACACACACATTCACTTAATGAGTGAATTAAGTCAGTCAGAGAAGGACAGGTATCATATGTTTTCACTCATGTGCATCTTGAGAAACTTAGAAGATCATAGGGGAAGGGAAGGGGAAAAAATAGTTACAAACAGAGAGGGAGGAAGCAAACCATAAGAGATTCTTAAATACAGAGAACAAACTGAGGTGGATGGGGAGGTGGGGGAGAGGGGAAAATTGGTGATGAATATTGAGGAAGGCATTTGTTGAGATGAGCACTGGGTGTTGTATGTAAGCAATGAACCATAGTAATCTACGTCAAAAATCAAGAACACACTGTAAATGCTGTATGTTAGCCAATTTGACAATATTTTATATTAAAAAATAATAATTCTGTATTGTCTATTTGAAGTAAGTGAAGAGATCTTTAAAGTTGTCTTCATAAGAAAAAAAGTATAACTATGGTGACAGATACTAACTAGACTTCTGGTGAATATTTTGCAATATATACAAAATAAAGTCATTATTCTGTGCATCTGAAATTAATATAATGTTATCTGTCAATTATATCTCAACAACAGAAAAATAAAAAAAAACAATCTTAAATTTCATATAGAATAAAAACAGACCCAAATAGCTAAAGCAATCTTGAGAAAGAACAAAGCTGGGGGCATCATGCTTCATGGTTCAAACTCTATCACATAGCTATGGTAGTAAAATCAGTATAACACTGGCATAAAAATATACATATTAACCAATTTAACAGGATGAAGAGCCCAGAAATGAATGCACACATGTACAGTCAACTAATATTTAACAAAAGACCCAAGAAAATCAACAGGAAAAGGATAGTGTCTGACAAACAGTGTTGGGAAAACTGGATATTCACATGCAAAAGAATGAAAATGGATCCCTATCTTATGCCACTCACAAAAATTAACTCAAAATATATTAAGGACTTAAACATAAAACTTAAAATTACAAGATCCTAGAAGAAAACTGGGTAAGAGCATCTTGACCTCAGTCTTGGCAATGATTTTTTGGATGTGACACCAAAAGTACAAGTAATAAAAGCATGAATAAACAAGTGGGACTACTTCAAACAAAAATCTTCTTCACAGCAAAAGAAATGATCAATGAAATGAAAATGCATCCTATAAAATAGAAAAAAATATTTGCATAGCATGTATCTACTAAGAGGTTAATATCTAAAATATGATAAGTAACTCATACCACTCAATAGCAAAAAGAAACAAAATCTGATTTTCAAAATGAATAGGAGGATTGAATATTTATGCCTCCAAAGAAGACACATAAATGGCTAAAAAGTACATAAAAAGTCATTCAATATCACTAATCATCTGTGAAAGGCAAATCAAAACCACATGAGATATTACCTCACACCTGCTGGAATGGCTATTAACAAAATGACAAGAAATAACAAATGCTGGTGAAGATGTGGAGAAGGGGGAACCTTTGTACATTGTTGATTGGAATGTATATTAGTACAGTATTATGGAAAACAATATGGAGGTTTCTCAAAATTTAAAATGGAACTACCACATAGTTCCCACTTCTAGGTATGTATCCAAAGGAATGAAATCATTATCCCGGGGTCATATATGCACTCCCATGTTCCCCAATTAACTGGTGATATTTGGATATTGTAAGTATCTTCTCCTCACTAATAAATTACATTTCACATACTGTCTGATTCACATAGTGTCTGATTTCAAAGTGCGCGCTCTTTATCGTTATGCTCACAGACTATGTTTCTTTGAGCTATCTATACATTTCTTAATCATCATCTTTCTACATGTCTCCCAACCTCCCCACCTCCTTACTTTTACATAGTCAATGGCTATGAGGATATATTATATTTCCATCTTAAAACACTTTGAGATTTTAGCCCTTGGCAGTTTTATAATCAAGGTAGTCAATTTCTCAACAGAATTAAAAATGTCTTAATAAATAGACATTTATTTAACAATGAGACAGACAATAGACAAAATTTAGACAAAATTTAACAATGAGACGCCTTTTGTCCCACCTTCAACCTCAATTCTGATACAAGGGGGAAGAGTTGATGTCTGAGAGTTCATATACAGTGTATGTGACATAGCAATGCCCCAGGAGAGACTCTGAGTACAAGGTAAGCATGTTACCATCATGATGAGTGGGGGAGCTGACAGCCCTGAGAGATCATGCTTTCCTTTAAACCAAGATTTGTTTCAGACATGGGAGAAGGCAACATTGTTCTAAGAAACACAGATGCCTGAGGAACCCTATCACATCCCTTCTTCTCATGTTACTTCCCTGTGTTAGCCAATCACTGAGACTGAAAATGATGACAAGGAAGGAATGGGAAGACAGGGTGACCCATGATTCCTTGCCTCTTCCTTCCTCAGTAGTAAGGAAGGAAGTAGTAAGGAAGGAAGGTCCTTCCTTCCTCAGTAGTAAGACAAAAGTAGTGAATTGGTAGAATGTGCACATATCAAGAAATGAAAACATTTGCGGGTTTTTTGTGCAGAATTTCCACCATTCTGGTAAGAACACAGTTATGTATGTGCGCACAGGCTACAAAACATGAATTGTGACTGTGTTACTTTCTTGATCCCACATACAAGTCAAATGCTCCTATAATCTTATTTAAAACTGGCTTCTCAGGATGCCTGGGTGGTTCAGTCGATTAAGCTGCTGACTCTTGATTTCGGCTCAGGTCATGACCTCACAGTTGTGAGATTGAGCCCCACTTCAAGTCCCTCATTGGGCTCCCTCTGCCCCTCCCCCACTTGCACGCATGCTCTCTCAAAATAAACAAACATCTATAAATAAATAACAAATAAATAAATAGATAGATAAATAAATAAATAAATAAAAACCTGGCATCTCACTTAAAACAATTCAAACATAAATGGCACCACATTTCACATATATGACCCCAAATAAATATTTATTTCAAAAATGTTAGCAAACAAACCAAACATCTGTTAAAATTACCCACACAAGTTCAAAACCATCATGATTATTACAGCAAGACAAATAATTGTAAAATATAATTGTAAGTTCTTTGAGTAAGTGACAGTTTAAAGAACATAAGGTTTTCAAGAATGGATACTTATAAAACTTCCAACTCTTATCTCCTCAAATGGCATTATATAGTAAAGTTATACATACAATAATTGTTTATAATCTGCATATTTATTAATCAGTTGGGAAGTATAAGTTGTTGTAATAAATATCCAAGTCATAATATTTTGTCAACAATTTCATGCCCTTCTATCACCCCAAAAGTATTCAAAGGAAATAAGCTAAGTTCTTCAAAGTCTTATTTTAAAACGCTATTTTCATAAAACCAAAGTTTTTCTCAGTTAAGGATCTTTTCTTTCTTTAAATAATACAAATTGTTGGTGAAATGGTACCTATCATTGTTTCTAAATGAATGATGTTTAAGCAAAAACAAATGTTTTTGTCTTGGAAATCTGTATGTGAAAACTCACTTTAAACTGGGGTTTACAGTATAGTGCAAGGGGGGGGGGCACCTGGGTGGCTCAGTCAGTTAAGCATCCGACTTCAGCTCAGGTCATGATCTCGCCGTTCATGAGTTTGAGCTCCACTGAGCTGTCAGCACAGAGCCTGGAGACTGCTTCAAATTCTGTGTCTCCCTCTTTCTCTGCCCCTCCCCAGCTCACACTCTGTCTGTCTCTCTCTCAAAAATAAACATTTAAAAAAAATACAGTATAGTGTAAGGCACATACTAAGTGTTCAGGAAACTTTTCCTTAGAAAATATCCCTTAGTTGCATAAATAATAATAATAATAATAATAGAGCTATCTGGAGATGTCAATGGCACAAGAATGATCATAGAAACATGGTGCACAATTACACACAAAATAACCCAAATATACTCCAAGAAAGGAAAAGATACACATACTGTGATATTTAAAATAATAGAATAACACCTAGCAACAAAAACAGAAAAACCCAAGCTTCCTACATTATGATATAGGTGGAAAATATAATACTGCATGCAAATATCATGTTGCAGAAGAATTTATTCAGAATTACATAATTTATCCAAAATATAAAAACCAAACTAAACAATGGGTTACTTAGGCAAATGATAGACGATTAGATGGTAGATAGATAGAGCTACAGATATGGATATAGATATAAAATGAATATTAATAAGCATATCTTGATTTAAATATAATATGTAAAGGAACCTATGTGTAAGTGCATGTGCGTGTGTGTATATACACATACATATGTATACACAAAGAAAATTCAGAGAATTTTAAACACAAATTTCAAGATAATTTTTAAATCTGGTGGGGAAAACACAATGCCATCAAAGAGAGATACACAAAGGGCTTCAAAGATATTGATCAGCTATATTTCCTATTTTTTTAACAGCCCTCCTGTCGTGTAATTTACATGATGTAAAATTCATTCTTTTTAAAAAATTTACAGTTCTGATACATATACTGAAGGACTTTTGGTACAGTTCTGATACATATACTGAATTGTCCAACCATCATCATAACCTAATTTTAGAACATTTCTATCACCCCAAAAAGACACCTGGGCCCATCTTGCAGTTTCTCTCATTGCCATCCCCAGATCCAAACAAACACCAACATACTTTCTGAAGTGCATTTGCCTTCCTGCATATTTCATAGAAATGGGAACTTATTCTGTTCTCATGGTTGATGGATTATTACCATTATTGATATAGATATTGATATTGATATAGATTATGTGTTATATGTATTATATACATGTATATAATGTATATACATTATATACATGAAATAGTTCATACTAAATAAATGGAAATAAAAAATATTCATAAGCTCTCTTGTGAACTGAAATTTTTAAATTTTAATAAGATTTTTAAAGTTTTATTTTCTCAATTCTGCTCACTAATACCTATTGGTAATGGATGCACAATGTACAAAGTAGCTCATAGCTTCTTAGTTTTATTGCCTGTAAAATGGGATGCATGAAGATCAATTAAGACGGTATTATATAGAGGACATCTGTAAACTATAAAGAATCACATACGACAAGGCTCTTTTATTGGTTCTCTATTTCTTTTTCAAGAAAAATGTTCTCAAAATTGAAGATTGTAATAATATGCTTAAGAGCAAATTGGAAATCAGGAACTGTGTGTGTGTGTGTGTGTGTGTGTGTGTTTTCCTTTCTTTGGTCTAGAATTCTAGATTCATAAAGGAATATTCTTCTTATTTAATCTGAAGTTTCATACCATGGTTCTTATCTTGACTGCACATTAAAATTTTCTAGGAATACTTTTAAAAACCCAGAGGCTCAGTCATCTTTCCAGACAACATTAAATCAGAGTCTCCTACCTGGGGCCCAGGCATTAGGATTCATTCGTCTCAAATATTTTCATTAGCATTGTTACTTTCATAAAACGTGTAGAATAAATTATGACTTACATATCAACAGGCTCATTTTATCTTTAAGGATTCCAAAAGACTGTCTTCTGAAGAGGAAATTCTTTAGAGAAAAGACATTGTCAATGAAGCATTCTTAGTATATATTTCTTTATCTGAAGCAGAATGAGTGATAGAGAGTGACTCTGGTTGAATCTTGAGTGAAAGTGTTTACTTTTTTAATGTACAACCTTATATGAACTATGCTCTAGGTCACTCACTCATTTTGGGTACAGGTGGAGTGAAAAGAAGGTCAGGGCATATCCATCAGTCTTGACATTGAAGGCAAGGTTATTGACAAAAGGGAGCTGATCCATCATGCACAGAGCACTCCCTTTCAAGTAAAATACGTTCTTGTTATCACATGAGTATCGTGCACAGATAGATCAGCAGGAAGGATGCACTTATTAATGCATATCATGGATACTTTGTGTTTTATCCTTCCTTTTTCAATTGTTCTTGTCTACGTCTGACTGTAATTTTTTTAAGGAGCACAAAATGAAGATAACTTATAGAAACTTTCAATGCCAAACTTTATAAAATGGCCAGCTTCAAAAATTTGCTATAATTAACTCTTATACATACATATTAAGGCTCAGTTTATATTTTTTAAATTAAAAAAATCAAGTTTTTTTTTTAATTTTCTATACAGTGTGGTGGTTAAGATCAAGGACGCTGGCACAATGCTGCCATTCAAATCATGATTCCAACACTTGCTAACTGTGGCAAGTTTCATCACCATTCTCAGCCCCACTTTCTGCACCGGTCAAGTGAGTGTCTGTGAAACACTTGGAATACTACCCGGCACACCTGAAAGCTCCACCGAAGTATGTGTTCTGTAATTTTCATCATACTTTTATTTACAAGTGAGGAGGTATCCCTACAATAAGAAAACAAAACCAAGCACCAGTTTTGTAAAGTATTTCAAAGAGAATCCGGAGTCTGCTGCTTAGACACAGTGTGTGGTCTCAGGCTGGTGTCTTGGCTTCATTAGCTCTTTGATGAAGGTGAGTCCTATTAACTCCCACCGTTAGCCTAATCCAAAGTTACAAGGACAGGTAGCTGGCATGACACAGTGAATTTGATTATTGAAGTGGCACTGTTTGTGGTATATCTATGATTGGGCTATATGCACAACAGAAAGCTCAAAGTTCAGAGAAGATAACTATTTAGTTATCTTTAGTTCAGAGAAGATAACCAGACTTTGGTGGCTCCTCTTGAGCTGAGAATTTTCCTTGTCAGAAGAACAGACATCTAAAGCTTGTTGCTTCTGCATTACTAAATTACAATTGCACTGTTTCTGAGGCATCTCCAATCCTGTCGTTGTTGGGACATGAGGCTGCCTCTCAGGTAAGTGTGGAACTCTACTAACTAGTCACTGCATTGCAGGGACCAGGAAGGACTCTTGCAGAGTACAGGCTGTGGTTTGCAGAATTGCTCATAGTGTCACAGTCCTTCCCAATTGTCCTCCAGTAGAAGTGCTTTGAAAGCACCTCCCAAGTGGTCAGCCCTTTTTAGTATAAAACCCTAAATTCACTACTACTGAAAGTAAATAGACTTGATTGAAACCATTGGAGAAATAGCCTTAAGATTAAAGATTTAAATAAATATATATATTATATAAAATAAAATATGTATAATTATAGATATGCATGGTTAAAATTAGTTAATATGTATATTTATATATATAAATGATTACTTAATCCTAATGATGAATATATATGTGTATATATATATATATATATATATGATTCAAGAAAGAAATTATTTGAGTTTTAGAGTACAAGCCTGTCCCCTCAGCCTTCCCTAGCCTCATGCTTCTGGTTCCATTGCCTGGCAAGAGTTTGTAAACTCCCCCAACAAAACTATCAGGTCTTGTCAACCTCCAGTTAATGCAAGAAAGATTGGCAACTCATAATTTTGTTGAAAAGAAGAAAAAATTCAGCTTGACCGTTCAGTGAATTCTTTAGAAAATACTACAGGCAACAACAGATGTTGAAGAGGATGAGTGAAAGAGGATCTCTTTTGCATTGTTGGTGGGAATGAAAGCTGGTGCAGCCACTCTGGAAAACAATATGGAGGTTCCTAAAAAAACTAAAAATAGAACTACCCCATGACCCAGCAATTGCACTACTAGGCATTTATCCATGGGATACAAGTGTGCTGTTTCAAAGGGACACATGCACCCCCAGGAACAATAGCCAAAGTATGGAAAGAGCCCAAATGTCCATTGATGGATGAATGGATAAAGAAGATGTGGTATATATATATATATATATATATATATATATATATATACACATATATATAAAGATGTGATATATATCACTCAGCAATCAAAAAAGAACGAAATCTTGCCATTTACAACTACATGGATGGAATTGGAGGGTATTATGTTACATGAAATTAGTCAGTCAGAGAAAAAGAAAAATCATATGACTTCACTCATATGAGGACTTTAAGAGACAAAACAGATGAACATAAGGGAAGGGAAACAAAAATAATATAAAAACAGGGAGGGGGACAAAACAGAAGAGACTCATAAATATGGAGAACAAACTGAGGGTTGCTGGAGGGGTTGTGGGAGGGGGGATGGACTAAATGGGTAAGGGGCATTAAAGAATCTACTGAAATCATTGCTTCATTATATGGTAACTAATTTGGATTAAATTGAAAAATAAAAAATAAAGTTAAAAAAAGAAAAAGAAAAAGAAAAAAGAAAATACTATAGCTCCCTATAGGCCAGAGCCTCACATTTTAAAATCTGCTCTATCAAAATAGAACCCTGAAACAGATCTCACTACTTTGGGCTCACAAATGCCCTTTGTTCAGATGTTATTTCTTCTTAGAACATTTTTGTTTCATTTACAGAGAGGTTAAGATTGCATGGTCAATTACCATTTGGCAAATAGAATTTGCAAGTTTCTTTTTAATTCTACAGGCTACTTTGGTTGTGACTAATCTTAATTTTCAGTACTTTACTAATTTTCTACTATATTAAGAGCTCAGTCTTTTGTTGCATATAATTTGCTATCAGAATTGCACACATAATGTCAGCCAGAAACCAAAGAAATATAAATGTATAACTACAAATATATAAATATTTCAATATATATGTATATGAACTTACATTTCCTTATTTTTTTTTCAGTAATGAAAAAAGATTAAGTGATAGAGATATGACCATAATTATTTATAAGTCTTAGGCTGTCATCTTATTGACAGTAAATCAAAATGTGGATGGTGATAATATATTTTCTTCCACAGGAGTAATTTACTGAAAAAATGAAACAGTCTAAAGGAAAAAATATTAAGGATCTAGCTGCTTCTGCAGCCAATTTTGCCATATGTTAATACTGGATGTATTTTTTGACACTTGACACATTTCAAAAAAATTGAAATAATACTTCTGTAAAAGTCATATAGAATGACTTTCTGAGGTTCTGCTAACAATGTACCTACTGTAACTCCTAGATATCTACCACAGCATTAAGCAGTGACACTTTGAAGAGGCAGGGGATATTGACACCAAGTTGAACCCCACAGACAGCCCCAAATTCTAACTCGGGTTGGTAGGGTCATAGTCTTCTACTTCCAAGTATTTATTGAACTGCATTACTTTGCAATTTCTTCCATTTGATTTTTTTCTGCCCATCATGAAGTCAGCCAGCCCAAGGAAGAAGGACACACATGAATTACACACTGGCCCAACAGCCTCCATTTCTAGGACTTTACTTACTTAAGGGCACCTTCACCAAACAGACCACCTGCTGTGCAGGCTAAAACAGAGTCCACAAATGAACACAAGCAGAAGCTTGACTAAATAAGGACTACCTGACTACATAGTGAGTGCAGAATGCCAAACAGACAGAAAACTGTCCTTTTGGGGGGACTTTAAAAGAGCAGAGACTTAATAAGCTCATCACTTACAGAGGCTGAACACCTGCCTTGGAAAAGGAAAAATAAATGGCAAAGCTGTCACATGAACCCATTTCTCTTCCTATGGAACTTCTCAGGACTGAAGCCAATATCCTTCTACCAGTGCTGCCCATAAGAGGCAGGTGGCAGAGCAGGACTGAGTGAAACTGAGGCTTCCTTAGCCCAAAGCAACATCTTCTATTAGAAGAGCTAACAATAGAGAATGCAAATTTCTCAGGAAGCCAGTCTTATTTATTAGGATTCTTTACTCAGATTTGAACTCTGTTCTTCCAGGGCAGCAAAAAGAATGATTCTCTTCTGGAGGATATCATACACACACACACACACACACACACACACACACACGCCCCCACACACACACACCCCAGAGGAAATCTTTTACTGGGTATGGATATCTATGCTATGGAAACATACTTCAAGTTGCTTTCAAAATTTGCAGGTTCAGAGTATCACCTTTCAACATACATTAATTATCTTTGATATTTGTTCATCCCAGTTGAAAAAAGCAGAATGAGAAAAAACATATTTGGTTCTGCTGTTATTTGTACTCTACAGACTATAAAACTAGTACATAAGATAGGAAGCAAAATTATGATACATAAATGTTGACAGTAGGCCTTAAGGAATGAGCTTCTCTGGGGCTTAAAAATAAGTCTGTCTTGTTTCTGAAAGAAAAATATTATTTACATCTTCAAAGATAATGTGTAAGTTAATTATTGTGGAGATGTTACTTTCGTTCAATGTTTGCAATCTCGAAGCAGAATGATTGTTCCCAGACAGATGGCAGGAAAGGGTGGCCTTTGGGAAAACAATTGGCCATGCACTATTTCAGTGTAAAGGCCTAAGAATTGTACCAAGATCTGGGGCATGACAAATCCAGAATGTAGCTGTGCAAGTGGGAGGATGAAAACTGAATACCATGAAAGTTAAAATGAAGACTTAATCTGCAGCATTAAAGATGGGTTGAGAGTCCCCTGCATAAGTTCTCAATGAAAGAGGAGTTCCAGAAAGTTGTGTCAATTACTTAAACAAGAAGAGGGGGATGATATTAAGAAGAAGGTTTTGACTTTTAAATAAAGAGAAAGTTTCCAAGAGAAGGAACAATGTTTCTTTTTTTTTTTTTTGCTTTTTATTTTTTTATTTTTATTTTTTTAAATATATGAAATTTATTGTCAAATTGGTTTCCATACAACACCCAGTGCTCATCCCAAAAGATGCCCTCTTCAATACCCATCACCCACCCTCCCCTCCCTCCCACCCCCCATCAGCCTTCAGTTTGTTCTCAGTTTTTAAGAGTCTCTTATGCTTTGGTTCTCTCCCACTCTAACCTCTCTTTTTCTTTCCTTCCCCTCCCCCATGGGTTGAAGGAACAATGTTTCAAAGTAGCATTGGATGGGGCACCTGGGTGGCTCAGTCAGTTAAGCATATGACTTGATTTCAGCTCAGGTCATGATCTCACAGTTCATGAGCTCGAGTCCCATGTCAGGCTCTGTACCAACAGCACAGAGCCTGCTTTGGCTTCTGCTTCTCCTGCTGTCTCTGTCTCTCTCAAAATAAATAAGTATTTTTTAAAGTTAGAGAGAAGAAGTGTATTCTGAAAATGTAAAGGATTTATCAGAATAATGGAAAATAAGATAACTTTAACAGACATAGAAGCAGCAGAAATAGGATCTTGGTGGAGGAATCACAAAGCCTCAGGGAAATGGGATTTCAGGTGTCAAAAGCCTGAAGAGCTTGAGGGTCACCATCTGTGAGGCTTCATTTGAGGACACTAGAAGAGAAATGGGAGAAATTCCCTGTTTGTGGGTAAAGCCTTCAACTCTTCCCAGGAAAGTCAGAAAGAAGGTGTATGCTCACAGGAAGTCTGGAAAACATATTTTGGATTTCATGTTATTACAGAAGGATCTGGATAGGTGAGGTGGAGATTATTAAATGTACAGGCAATATGCAAAAGACATGGAGCACCCATAGATGACCCATGTCCACTAGATCCTTGTTACTCATGTCCTTGCACAACACTTGACACAAGTAGATGCCCTACAACTACTGAACTGAATATTAATGAGCACAGCATAAACAACTAGGAATGAAACAACATTTCAACGAGAGGTTCACCTGGTGGAAAACTCTATCACCCAGGAACCCCGAGCTGTCACCCACACAGCTGTGTGCATCACAGCCAGAGGTGACCAGGGCAAAAGTGGATCTGGACCATTTCCTAAAAGCAGATGGAAATGGGAACATATTTTTGTAAGAATAAATTTTATTTCTCATCAGTAGAGTCTAAACTTGCAAATGTTGATGAAGAATGTACATTATAACCTCTATTCTCTGGGAGAATAGCAAATTATCTAAAGAAAGACAACGGGCTTCCGAGAGAAAACAAGTGGGTTATTGTGTATGTGCCATCCTGAGCATGTAACCACTGTGGCTTTAGTGTTGTGCTATGATACAATACAGTTTATGTGGCTTGCAGTGGAATTTTTTGCTACACTGCAATGCAGGTGATTTACATAGAGAAATGGCTCAGGAAAAAAAAGGGGAATCTGGGGAAAAGCCCTCAGTGGTCGGGAAAGACTGATTTAGGCATCTGGGAAGGAACTTTGGAAAGACATGTGTTAGAGAGGGGAGGCAGGCTGGAAATGAGGAACCTCAGAAGGAGGACTTCTCTCAGCTCCTGATAGCTCACTCAGAATGGTGGGACTTAGGAGTTCCAGAAAGAAAATTATACTTTTAAAAGATTGTATTTTGTGCAGCTTTCATAGGTTGTTACTGCCTCTGCTAAGAGGAATCAGGGAACTTTTGGATTTCTTCTTGACTCAGGTGTTAAAGGTACAGCAGTATCCCTATCTACTCTTACTGATGAAATTATGAAATTTTGTGGTTCAGAGAAAATGGCTAAGAAAGAATTCCTGAGCCATTTTGGGTGCAAAAAGGTGATTTTATTAAAGCACGGGAACAGGATCCATGGGCAGAAAGAGTAGCACTGGGGTTGTGAGGAGTGACTGATTATATGCTTTTAAGTTTGTGGAGGGAGGAAAGATAGAGATAAGTAAGTTTCTAAGGAACTTTGATGGAAGGCTTTCAGAACCTTGAAGGGCTAGCTGCTGTTAAGATAAGGTTACTTGTAGTCTTTAATAAAACTTAAACATTAAGGCACTAATGCAGCCATAAGTCCTCGGAGGAAGGTGCATGTTTCAGGTGTCTATTAGTGGGCTCCAAACTGTAGGATTTAATTCAAGCTACAATTCTTTTGCCTTTGTTTCCCTCCTCCCTACCAGGAGCCAAAGTGATTATGGAGGTGAGCACAGGTGCAAGAAATGTTGGGGGCAGTGTTATACCTGTTCAGCTATTCTTTTCTAATGGGGGAGCCTCCTTCCACCAGTAAGCTTGGAAGTCTAGGGAATTTTTTTTTTTTATGAAGCAAGATCATAATCCATTGACCATAACAACTAATAGAATAGTATTTATCTCTTGTAAACAAAACAAAACAAAAAACAATCAAAATAACAACTAGTATTTATTAAGTGATTTATTAAGCAATGTCAGACCCTATGTTACACCCTTTACATATTTTGAACTTATTAAATACTCCCTTAACCTCCCCTCATTCAGATGAGAATCTGAAGGTCAGAGAGGTTAAAGAAATGTCCCATGACTGCACAGGTAAGAAGTGAGGGAACCAGAATTAGCCTTGGGAGTAGTCACTGAATGCACCACAAAGTTTGCTAAAAGATGAGAAGAGGGTGTATGCTTACACTGTTCTCATCAGATTTTAAACCAATGACCTTACCAGCCTCCTGCACTCTCATGAGGAGGGGTATCCTTACACCTCTTCCTGACCCCCAAGGAATCCCCCCACACCACCAGGTGCCACTGTAGGATTATGTTCCGCCTCACTTGCCCTGGATAGGCTCCCTTAGACGTCATGCTTGATATTTGACAGCTACTGTTCGAGCTGCATTTAACCAAATCTTAGACATTTGGTCTCTTTTTCTCTTTGGTATGCATAACTTGACTGCCTCAGTCTACTCCTACCTATCACTTTGACTTCAAGGACAACAATAGCCAGGTTGCTAAGTTCCTGGATGCATTGCTTAGAGTCCTCTCCATAATTTTAGGTGCCTAGTCACTTCCTTATTAGCACCAACAGATAAGCACTGCCTACAGAAATTCTTGTATAAGTCTAAACCTCCCTACCTTAATAAATTTCAGTGTGGCTAAAATCTATCTCAACTAGTACACAGGTAATCAGTGGGAATATAATTTCTCTCCCTTACTCTCCATTAACACTTGATAGCATGAACTGGAACCCTGGGAGTAAACGAGGCAGATTACAATTGATTTTCACCTCCCACCCGGAGTCACAAAGCAGCCTCTGCTGATGCAGATTCAGGGTGCCAATGGCACTGAATTTACATCTTTTCTGGGGAGGAACAAGGCAGGATTAAAACTGTGTGCTTCCAGAGACTTTGCCCATAGAATATAGAAGCACAGGTGGGTGAGAGCCCACCTGACTGAGACCTTGAGAGCAGCTTCCCCTGTCCTAGGTGTAACACACTTACAAGTTTGGAGTAGATGCCCTCCAGTGATGGGGACAGTGCAAAGGAATTGCTGCTCTCAGCCCACTCAAGGCAGGCCCTGGCTGCCGTGGGCCTGTGCCCTGACTTCAGCCATGAGCAACTACATTTAAAGGATTTTTTAAAAGATAAGTCCATAGACAGAGGTGGGGACAGCGGAGTGTGAGAAAACTGGGCTCCAATTACATTCCCTGAACACCAGAGCTCAACTCTGCCCTTTGTTCAAGGCAGAAAAAGCTCACTTTGGGTCAGTGTCTAGAACCAGAAAAAAGAGTAAAGTCCCTTTACCTGCACAAGAAAACTCTAGGACAACCAAGATGGCTATAGCATCTGAGAGAAAAATTAACTGATTTTAGGCAGCAACAGTAACAGGACATTCCAGCTCTTGTGCTCTTGTTGGTTTGTCAAAGATAAACTCACCTCCCTGGGCAGTGTTTCTGAGTGCTACAGAGGCCTGATGCCTGTGCTAGAGACCAAATGAGGACAAGATATGTGAGATAGGACTTTAGCTTGAGGACTACATTGGGAGAAGGTAGGGCCTGATGACCAATCACAGATCCCTACTGGGGCAAGTACCCTGAGGATACATAAGGTAGAGGGCATTGCATGGTTGCCTAGTAGACCTTGTTTTTCCAAGTGTGGCCCTTGGGCCAGTAGCAACTGAAAATCCTGGAAACTTGTCAGAAATGGGGCATGTGAGGCCCCATCCCAGACCTGATGAGATTCGAGGAGATCCTTATGTACATAAAATTGTAAGCAACACCACTCTAGTCCAGCAGTTTTCAAACTGGACTGCACATTAGAATAACCAGAAGAGTTTCCAAAAATTCTGATTCTGAATAGTGGAGTGAGTTCTGTGCCTGTGAGGATAATGCTATGTTGATCAAAATCAAGTGCTTGGATGTGACCCATCTTATCATACAATACCTGAAGGAAAACAGCGTATATCAGGCATTAGCTAATGTACAGGAAGAGACTACTGTGTCTCTGAATATCATGGACAGCACTGAAAGTTTTGTAGCTGACATTAATACTGGGATACTGTTTTACAGTCTCTGAAATTGCCAGACAAAACCCTCATTCACCTCTATGAATGGGTTGTTCTGGAATTGATAGAGCTGCGTGAATTGGGGGCTTCCAGGTCACTCCTGAGACAGACTGCTCCCATGATCATGTTAAAACAAACACAGCCAGAGCAGTGTGTTCATTTGAAGAACCTCTTGGCCAGGTCTTATTTCGATCCTCGTGAGGTCTACCCAAATAGAAGTAGCAAAGAGAAGAGCAGCAATTTCCCAGTCCTTACCTGAGAAGTCAGTGGTGTCTCCATCTCACCTCATGGCATTACTGGGACAGGTACTGAAGTGGCAGCAACATCAGGGATTGCTTCCTCCTGGAATGACTACATAGATTTGTTCTGAGGCAAAACAACCGTCAAAGATGTAGAAGAAGAAAAGTTTCCTACACAACTGAACCGTCATATTAAGTTTAGTCAGAAATCACATATGGAGTGTGCTCAATTTTCTCCAGATGGTCAGTATTTGGTCACTGGGCCTGTTGTTGGATTCACTGAAGTCTAGAACTTTACAACTGGAAAAATCAGAAAGGATCTTTAGTTCCAGGCCCAGGATGACTTTAGGATGATGGATAATGCTGTCCTCTGCATGTGTTTCAGCAGAGATAAAGAAATGTTAGCAACTGGGGTCCACAATGGAAAAAATCAAGGTATGGGGAAGATTCAAAGTGGACAGTGTTTAGGAGATTTGAAAGGGCACACAGTAAAGGTGTCACAGAAAATCTTTTCTAAGGATAGCAGTGATATCCTTACTGCCTCTTTTGACCAGACAATTAGAATTCATGGTTTAAAATCTGGGACAACCCTGAAGGAATTTTGTGGCCATTCCTCTTTTGTTAAATAGATTAACTTTTACACAAGATGGACATTGTATTATTAGTGCATCCTCTGATGGGACTGTAAATATCTGGAATATGAAGACCACAAAACGTTCAAATCCGTTTAAATCCCTGGGCAGCATTGCAGGGACAGATATCACTATCAACAGTGTGATCCTGCTTCCTAAAAACCCAGAGCACTTTGTGGTATGTGGAAGATCAAATACAGTGGTCATCATGAACATGCAGGGGCAGATTGTCAGAAACTTCATCTCTGGTAAGAAACAAAGAAGGTGGTGATTCTGTTTGCCACGCCCTATCTCCCTGTGGTGAATGGATCTGCTGTGTAGGAGGACTTTGTGCTCCCCTGTGTTAGCACAGTCACCAGCAAATGCAAGAGAACTTTGACAATTCACAAGAAGGATGTGATTGGTATCACACATCACTCTCATCAGAATCTGATTGCTACCTACAGTGAAAATGGGCTCCTAAAGCTCTGGAAACCCTAATTCTACTTTTCATTTAAAATTCACTTGACATTTTAACAATATTTATTCTTCTAATCCATGAACATGGAATGTTTTTCCATTTCTTTATATCTTCTTCAATTTCCTTCATAAGCTTTCTACAGTTTTCAGCATACAGATCTTTTACATCTTTGGTTAGATTTATTCCTAGGTATTTTATGCTGCTTGGTGCAATTGTGAATGGGATCAGTTTCTTTATTTGTCTTTCTGTTGCTTAATTGTTAGTGTATAAGAATGCAAATGATTTCTGTACATTGATTTTGTATCCCGCAACTTTGCTGAATTCATGTATCAGTTCTAGCAGACTTTTGGTGGAGTCTGTCGGATTTTCCATTTATAATATCATGTCATCTGCAAAAAGTGAAAGCTTAACTTCATCTTTGCCAATTTTGATCCCTTTGATTTCCTTTTTTTGTCTTATTGCTGATGCTAGAACTTCCAACACTATGTTAAACAACAGCAGTAAGAGTGGACATCCATGTTGTGTTCCTGATCTCAGGGAGAAAGCTCTCAGTTTTTCCCCATTGAGGATGATATTAGCTGTAGGCTTTTCATAAATGGTTTTTATGAAGGAAATTGAAGAAGTTATAAAGAAATGGGAAAACATTCCGTGCTCATGGATTGGAAGAATAAATATTGTCAAAATGTCAATACTACCCAAAGCTATCTACACATTCAATGCAATCCCAATCAAAATTGCACCAGCATTCTTCTCGAAGCTAGAACAAGCAATCCTAAATTTTTTATGGAACCACAAAAAGCCCCAAATATCCAAAGTAATTTTGAAGAAGAAGACCAAAGCAGGAGGCATCACAATCCCAGACTTTAGCCTCTACTACAAAGCTGTCATCAAGACAGCATGGTATTGGCACAAAAACAGACACACAGACCAACAGAATAGAATAGAAACCCCAGAACTAGATCCACAAAAGTATGGCCAACTAATCTTTGACAAAGCAGGAAGGAATATCCAATGGAAAAAAGACAGTCTCTGTAACAAATGGTGCTGGGAGAACTGGACAGCAACATGCAGAAAGATGAAACTAGACCACTTTCTCACACCATTCACAAAAATAAACTCAAAATGGATAAAGGACCTGAATGTGAGACAGGAAACCATCAAAACCCTAGAGGAGAAAGCAGGAAAAAACCTCTCTGATCTCAGCCACAGCAATTTCTTACTTGACACATCCCCAAAGGCAAGGGAATTGAAAGCAAAAATGAACTATTGAGGCCTCATGAAGATGAAAAGCTTCTGCACAGCAAAGGAAACAACCAACAAAACTAAAAGGCAACCAACGGAATGGGAAAAGATATTTGCAAATGACATATCGGACAAAGGGCTAGTATCCAAAATCTATAAAGAGCTCACCAAACTCCACACCCGAAAAACAAATAATCCAGTGAAGAAATGGGCAGAAAGCATGAATAGACACTTCTCTAAAGAAGACCTCCCGATGGTCAACAGGCACATGAAAAAATGCTCAACGTCGCTCCTCATCAGGGAAATACAAATCAAAACCACACTCAGATTTCACCTCATGCCAGTCAGAGTGGCTAAAATGAACAAATCAGGAGACTATAGATGCTGGAGAGGATGTGGAGAAACAGGAACCCTCTTGCACTGTTAGTGGGAATGCAAACTGGTGCAGCTGCTCTGGAAAACCGTGTAAAGGTTCCTCAAAAAATTAAAAATAGACCTACCCTATGACCCAGCAATAGCACTGCTAGGAATTTACCCAAGGGATACAGGAGTACTGATGCATAGGGGCACTTGTACCCCAATGTTTATAGCAGCACTCTCAACAATAGCCAAATTATGGAAAGAGCCTAAATGTCCATCAACTGATGAATGGATAAAGAAATTGTGGTTTATATACACAATGGAATACTACGTGGCAATGAGAAAGAATGAAATATGGCCCTTTGTAGCAATGTGGATGGAACTGGAGAGTGTTATGTTAAGTGAAATAAGTCATACAGAGAAAGACAGATACCATATGTTTTCACTCTTATGTGGATCCTGAGAAACTTAACAGAAGTCTATGGGGGAGGGGAAGAGAAAAAAAGAGGTTAGAGTAGGAGAGAGCCAAAGCATAAGAGACTGTTAAAAACTGAGAACAAACTGAGGGTTGATGGGGGGTGGGAGGGAGGGGAGGGTGGGTGATGGGTATTGAGGAGGGCACCTTTTGGGATGAGCAATGGGTGGTGTATGGAAACCAATTTGACAATAAATTTCATATTTAAAAAAAATAATAAAATACTTAGAAATAAATTTAATCAGGGAGGTAAAAGATCTCCACCCTAAAAACTATAAGGACCTTGATAAAAATCAAAGAAGACACAAGTAGATGGAAAATATCCTATGTGTAAGAATTGAAAGAGTTAATATTGTTAGAATGTCAATACTACTTAAAGCCATCTACAGATTCAGTTGTAATCTCTATCAAGATTTCAATGGCATTTTTTACAGAATTAGAAAAATTCTAAAATTCATATGAATCCACAAAAAGCCTAAATAGCCAAAGATTTATTGAAGCCAGCTAAGGCTGTCATACAAATGCCATAGACTCATTGACTTAAACAACAAAAATTTACTTCTCATAAATCTGTAGGAGTCCAAGATCACAGTGCTGGCTGATTCGGTTCCTGGGGATAGCTCTCTTCCTGGCTTGCATATGGCCCTCTTCTTACTGACCTCACATGGCAGAGACCAAAGAGACAGAAAATAAACTCTCTCCTGTCTCTTCCCATCATGATGGCTGCACCCTCAGGACCTAATTACCTCCCAAAGGCCCCACTTTCCAATGTCATCACTTGGGGGTTATAGTTTCAACACATGAATTTGAGGAGGGCAGGGGACACAAACTTTCAGACCACAGCAAAGATCTTAACAAGAAACAGTGAATCCCATGATTGGGAGCCCATTGTTACACTTTCTTTGCCATCAAGTGCACCCTGGTCATATGCAGTGTAGTATGGCAATGAATATGGATTCCTTTAAATGTAAGAATAGTGTTTCTAACAGAACACCTACAGGTAGGGGAGTCAAATCCATAACTAAAGTGTGTGTGTCCATCCACAAAGGGTAATGGGTTGGGGTCTAATATGGCCAGAGGCCACCATATGGCGAGGTGGTTCCCCTGAGGAATGGTGTCAGAGGGGATTTTGCTGTGGCCTGTGCTGTTGGCATGTTGTTCACCCTTATCCCTGCTTCTCCTTGCCTGCTGCTGTTCCCATTGTCCAAACCCCACCAGAGATCAGTGCCAAGACATTCAGACTTCCTGATTTTCAGACAAGGAACTCTCCCTAAGCCTCAGCATCACAACTTTTTCCTCTTTTCATCTTGATAACTTTTTTTAAAAGACACAACAAGGAGTCATTATGACCTTCACTATTATTTGGGCGAGAATAAATGATTATTTTTTTATAACATTTAATTTATCTTGTATTTTATTACTGGGGTATTATCTTTGGATGGTTTTATGCTTTTTATGCACTTCTACGTGTCACATCCCACCTGTCAGCCACCTGTTGTCATGAGCATGGGAAGGTTGGAAACTATCAGTCATCAACTCCAGGAACTTTAGTTCTGGCTGAAAACTTAACCCCTCCAATACTTCACAAATAAACATCACCAGTAAATAAAATGAATTTTCTCATTACCTGTGACTAGTTCTCTTGCTTTATTATCAAAAAAGAGTTGACATGTAAATCACAGGGAGCTAAAATTCTACTGGCATTCTATTATACAAGGCCTCCTGTTGGAAATCAGGCCTCAGGCACAGTAATAAAACAAAGCTAACAGTAACAATGAAAGAGAGAGCTGACAACGTATGGGCTGTCATGAGGAAAAGGGATGACTGTTTCATTGTTGTTGCTTAGTTATATTTTACTGTTTTATTTGTATGGAAACCATTCACATGATAGAAAACATTTAGGATGCAGCAACTTCCCTTTTGTTGTTTCACCAGGAGAAAAGATAAAATTCAAATGCACACATTAGATCATTACCTCCCTGATGGAGAAATGAATACCAAGCTTTTTAATGATTTGTAAGAAATGCAAAACAAAAACAAAACAACAACAACAAAATCAACATCAGTGTCCTGGACATGGAGCCAACAGCTCCAGATACAAATTATATTTCTCACCCAGCAGGGTGTTTTCCATTAAATTAAAATGTTCACTATTTCTGCATGCATTAGCTTTACTAATTGAGATTAATCTAATGTTCTTAAAAGGCTGAAAAGCAAATATGGAGAAACACAGATATTACAGGATTTTACTGACTGATTAGTAACGTGTTTCTATAAACAAGTGGCACAGCGGTTGGCCTGTTTGGTGGCACACTGTTAGACATTGATGAAAAATGTTAATTTTCAGTTGCGTTAATGGCCTTTGACATCAGTACTTCTCACACTGCTTACTGTCCTTCTCAGTGGGTACGAATGCCAACCTCTGTCAGGATGGCTTGCTATTTGCATTAAGTATTCATCACAAGAGATAAATAGTCATGACCTGGCACAACACAAACTGGATTTGGAGAAATCCAAGCAAGCCCCTAGAGATGGAGGGGAAAGGAACATGAGGATTTTGTTTTCTCGAGATTCAACCCAGTCTTTGCAAAGCTAGTGGGTGATCACACAATTTACAGATGGCACAAATGCAGACAGACCACATATGTTTACCTCAAGCTTATAAACCTTACTATGTCTATCTGTAAAGGCATTCAGTATCTATTCATTTATTCAACAAATATTCTTTCAGTGGCTACACACATATACTAGGCACAGTTCCAGAAACTACTCTCATGTAACTTTGTGATTCTAGTGGTAAAAATCAGACTACAAACAAATAAATCTATATAAGCATAATCTTGGGGATAAAATTCCTGTCCCTTCAAGGAAAGAAGATTTCTTAAATAGGTTCATACCAAATGTAAAGCTGAGCATCCCCCTCTATGGCTGAGCTCTGCATGGATGTTTTTGGAAGTGGGGAGCAAAAGAAAATAGAATAGAATGGGGGAAATAGAATAGAAAAAAGAAGAAAGAAAAATTAAAATGAAGAGAAGAGAGACAGCATGAAAATGAGAAGGAAAGAGCAAAATAAGTGAGAAGAAAGTAATAGGGAAGCAATCTCCTGTAAATGAATAGTGACAGAGCACCTGTGATTGATGCCAGAGATGACTCCATTCACCTCAGAGGTTTGTTGGGTACATGACGTTGATTTCATTCATTCCTCACACACTCACACAAACATGATGAATATAAGGTGTATATCATAAAATGAAAGTGCTTTCTACACGTGCCTACAGACATTATTGTACAAACACACCTTACACACAAAAAAAATAACTGTGACATACATTTTCATGTCTGCTAGTTTCCTGAGGAAGTGTAACAACAGATCTGCTTATGTATAAAGGGGAGAGTGTTTCCCATTGGCTTATTGTGGAATCTCTCCAGAGACTATGATCTTAAGCTATGCTTTTCCATGGGTTCTACTACAAATGATAACCTTACTCACATTGGTAATGGAAGGAGTCAAGTAAGGGTGAAACAAAGCCATCTCAGCAAACCAAGTAAGTAAAGCTGTCTACATGGATTCCTGTCAGCCTTTAGGAGAAAGATCATTCATTCAAAACGTAATCCAATATTCATTATTGACCTCCCATGTGTCAGGATCTGGGTTTGGCTCTTGCAATAGAAAAACTGAACAAGATTAGCTGCCCCATGGAGCTCCAGTCTTCCATATTTGTCACCCTGTCCTACCTCTCCATAAGAATCCACCCACTGGAAGGAGCAAGAGTGTGACCCGTTAGGGTCAGTTTTCAATCTCAGTATTCTAGGGTTTAACCTTGAAAGCATAATTAGTGAGTCCTCACCTACTCCTCTTTCTCCTTCTTATACTTTTTATTCTGCCAGGATGGATGAAGCTCTTCCTTTGGGGCCACTCCAAACACTGGTGGGAAATGAGGTCTGTCCTGCTGTGTGCCCCCTCACTCCTCTCTCATGCCAGGGAATGCTGCAGATGACCCTGCTCCCCTCATCCCTCATCCTGTAGTAAGTTTTACAGTTAAGATGGTAATGAAGAGAAGTCTGGTGATGATATTTTGATTAAAAAAGGCAGGAATGCCTGAAACCTACTGTGATCTGACTGCTCCCTCCTTCCCATGAGCTTTCTGAGAGTCATCAGGCACCTAGGAAGCCAACCACAGCAAAGAAATTTTCTATGCACAGTTGTGATGTTGATCCCCAATTCATTGCAAAACTCCTACAACGTATAGGGGGATACAAGGATGGCTTCATTTTCCTAAGCTCAGGTATTTAAGGACACAGACCAAACCTAGTCATTTCCCCATAAGTTGGGTGGAGATTCAGAGGATTTCCTTCTCTTGAAGGCATCACTACCAAATCCAATTAGTTAATTTTCCTAAGGTGGAGTGAACATTGTAAACATACCACATGCAGGTTGGGCATTATTTAACTATATTTAAACTGAATCTGTCTATATCCCACACACTTCCATTGGTATCCCCCCAAGGATTAGCTCTGATCTTCATCCCAGACATTGATGTTGAAATACTGACCACTGGGTTCCCATATTAGTCCCTGAATCTTTTCTGCTTCATACTCCACCTGTAACCACTTGGATCTGTGACATCACTTGATTGTCATTTCTGTGATTCTATAGCCTTGTGTCTATCTCCCTTGTGGCATTTGGAGCCCAGTCCTTAAAAAGCTACTTAGTGATAAAAAATTTTGATCTCCCATGATATACTTCCTTGATGATGATATAAAGCCCACAGGCCTCCCTAATTTCACATATCTTCAGGTCTCTACTTCTGTGGTAAGTGTTATGGCCACCTTGGAGCTCCAGAGCCAACCATTACCTCAATTTTAGTATATGTGCTGCCGAAGCTAGCATGAAAGCCAACCATTACCCCAAACATAGCTGTTTTGTCAGTCAAGCTTCCCCTGCCTACCTGAATTTCTGCCTCCATGTCCGTCCACCATCCCCCACTATCTTGTTTTTCTGGGTGGTGTTCACCTTAAAAATAGAAAAGTGTGTTCTTTTTCCAGCAAAAAAAAGGGGGAGGGTTTATTTGAGAATTGCGATTAAGGATAATAAAACTATGGCAAAACCATAGGCAAGTCCAATGTTAAGAGAGATATGTTGTTTTATAGAGAGGGGAGAAGTTGGGAGAGGTTGTTTTGAATGAAAGTCCATTGGGAAAAGCAAGACCTAAGGATGATGACAGTTTCTCATGGACTGAGTTGTAGGGATAGTCAACTTCTTGTTGGAGAGGAAATGTAAACCTTTCTTTGCTGGGACTTGTAATTGATGATTGAGGATCATTGAGGATACTTTATTGGGTCTGTAATAGATCATCTCGTAATAAGCATTGAGTGGTAGGGGCTACCTCATCCAGCCTCCCCTTCTGAAGTGTCCACTTTAGATAGTTTTCCCTTTATTATTTTTCTCAGTTTTAACATCCTATAGACAAGCTCCTGCCTCCTTATCCCTGTTCCATGTTGACACAGAGCAATCAAACCTCATATACAAATGACTTGCCTCTCTTCCATGATACTCTTTTCACTTTCTAGATTAAATGTACATCGTGTCTTGTCAACTTCTTCCCTAATCAAGATATTTCTTCAAGAAGAGAAGACAGGAGATGTGTTACTTCCAAATGGCATTAAACCAATCTGATTTAGTTTTAAACTAGAATTCTCCATAGTGAAAGGCAAGTTTTCTTCACTATAGGCACATAGAGCATTGAGGATCAGGCGTGAGAGATGTTTGAGAATATAAGGACTTCCATATACCTCCTAACTCACCATCCAGCAAGACAGAACCAGTGTTAGGGTGACTATACACTGAGATTACTCTTCCCTGAATATTCCTTCCAGTTTTCTGTCCTCAACCTACCTTCCCTGTTAAGCAGAAGCAGCCAGATCCTCCTTGGAGCCTCTGGAGGCTTCCTGCCCTGCATATGTCTGTGCAGTTGCAAAGTTAGAGGGCAAGGTGGTACACATCACAGTTTCCAATCTTTACAGAGACTCGGGAGCCCTTCTTAATCCAACATTTTTCAGACCCACACATGATAATAGCAATGGTACTTTCATTATCTGATTAAGAATAAAACATAATGGTGAAAAATTATGAGATGTATTCAATAATTCTTTTTGAAATGTTGAACTTATTAAGTATAACAATATACACACATTTAGAAATAGATCTACACATGGCCAAGAAAATTTGTGTTTTAATGTACTGATCATGTGTGGTGCACATTTGGGGTCCAGATGCCTGGTTTAATTCCGCTGCCCGGCAACCATCTAGCTCACTGAGTCTAAGTGCACTTAGACTGTGGACAGATTTCCTACTGGTAATAGGAGCCTTCTTGTTTTATCCCAAGATGTTTGACATCATGAAGACAGTCTCAGTCCTCTTTCCTCTGCTACAAACAGGGTTTTGGGGGACTGACAAGAGGTTCATGTGGCCAGTTTTGGATCCATGTCCCTAATAAGAACAATGGGCAGGGGCTGAGGTCAGTCTCCAGAGAAGGGAAAGAAAGCCACTTTTCTCCTCAGACCAAAGCCAAATAGCTCTGTGTCTTGTATATGGGCACTTCTTAAACATTTATTTAGTCCCAGTTGATAGGGAATAACTGACACCCCCATGGGGAGGAAAATAATTTGGTCATCTTTCAAATGAACAATGTTTTCCTTTGACCATCCAAACAATGTCCTATTCTATTAAGTGTGAATCAGCATTTTCTTCTCTCCATGAGGAAATGTAAAAATTCCACTTATAAAATAGAAACCATATTTTCACATTTCCCCTTTATCCTTAAGGGGGAAAAAATGAAGTCTTGGTTAAAATCTTCTCTATTCCCTTGTTGAGACAGTCACTGGTATTTTCTTATCCCTTGCTGGTTTTAGAGAAACAGTTGCATACATCAGTTTACACTCTTAGTAAGTCTTCTGTGAGTCATCAGAACCATGACTTGTCAAAGAAAAATCTTCTAAAGCAGTATATTTTAAAGATAGAAGAAACTTCCAAAGATTTATACATCCAACTCTAAGGAAGGGATACAAATTAAACCTTCAATTTCCTTCCTGAAGCTCCTGAATAAAATTCACTTCATGAATAAGTTCTGTCACTGAGACTTTCCCAGGGTTTACTGTGGCTTATTTATTTTCTTGCCAAGGAATTATTTTTTCCAAAAGGAAACCTAATTTTCCAAGGTGAATATAATTAATGCCAAGAATGATCCTATCCCAAATTCAGACCCACACCTCATTTCTCTCCTTATTTGAAAGGAATCTGTGGGCACCTGAGTAGCTCAGTTGGTTGAGCATCCAACTTTGGCTCAGGTCATGATCTTGTGGTCCGCGAGCTCGAGCCCCACATGGGCCCACTTCGAGTTCTGTGTCTCTCCCTCTCTCTCTCTGCCCCTCCCCCACCCTTGCTCACACTGTCTCTCTCTCTCTCAAAAATAAATAAACATGAAAAAAATATTTTCTTAAAAAGAAAGGAATCTGCCCTTCCAGTATTTATTGAGCATCAACTGCGCATCAGATTTTGGTAGCAATGAAAATAGGAAGGCAAATAAGACAAATCCCTGTAAACTTGGGACAAGCACAGGAGGCAAAGAAAGCACACAGGAGGTAACCAGTCCAATCTTGGGGAGATCAAGGAAAGTTTCCCAAGGAAGGAACATCCTAATTGAGACCTAAAGGAAGAGTAGAGGTTATGGGGAAGTTATGCCAATGGTCCTAAAAACTAGAACTACACATTGGTGCCAATCACTGTCTGTTGTCATGGCAAGATAAGGGCAAACTTGAGAGCAGGCAATGAGAAACTTTTCTATCAATTTGCATCACCATGATATCCAAGCATGTGATCAGTAGGTTTATGTTTGGTCTTTTTTTGATTATTTGTGATTTTCTAATAATTGTCTTTTATTGTACTCTATAAAAAGTATTAGTCTGCCATGAGATAGAAATTTGACCTTTCCTCCACCATTGATTTGAAAAGCAGTGATCTAGTCAATGATGTGTGAATGACGGATATTTGGGCAGAGAGTACAAGACAGAGATTTTAAGGCTTGGCTCTGAGGCTACAGAGATGGTAGGCATGTTTTGGGAACTGTGGTTCTTCCTGAAGCATCCACTATCCCAAAGTACATCATCTTCTTCTTATAACCCAGGAGCACTCCTTCCTGTAATATTCATAATTTGTAACATTGTGCATGCTTTCTGTGCGTCTGAAACTATGCTAAACTCTCTGTGTCGCCTATTCTTTATACCCTCTGATAAGTCAGATGCTATTATTCTTGTTTTGTAAATGAAAGAAATAAGATTTATGAAAGTTAAGCAACTCAGCTGGGGTCAGATTCCAGACTCCAGCCCAGAAATCTCTGACTCTACTCATTCTTCTGGCCCACAGTAGAATTGGTTATGCCCCAGCTTTGCAGATTCAGGACATCCCATTGCCTCCTAAAAAGTTGCTTAGAGGTTTCCAATTCTCTCACCTCCATCACTATTCTCAGAATTGTCTTTCTTTCAAACAGTTTTACTTGCTCAACACTACTTCAGAAAGAAATATGTCTACAACCCTAGAGTTGTTTGCTTTCCCTGAACGTGAACAAAGCTTTCAACTTGTTTACCTCTGAGATCTGCAGTGAAAGATGATCATGGTTGGTGCAATAAAAAATAATAACAAAAAAAAACATATCATTTTGATTTCTGACCCATTTGCCCCCAAGACCACTTCCTAGTGTAATTCTCAGTCTTTATGAGGATTCTTTTTTTTTTATTTCTGCTCATTTCAAACTAAATCAGGGATGAAGATGACTGCAATAAACTCTACTGTGACGGCTGGTTCTCCCTAAAATGAGGCTTTCTCTGGCAGCGGTGTGCTGCTAGCTCATTACACAGCTGTTTTCCTTTGTACTTGGTACCACCTCCTGCAACTGTGTTCTAGGTTGCAGGGAGCCTTCCAGCTGACAGAGTAAACAAATAGCCTATGCTCTGATTGCAAAACTTTCTAAAATGCAAACATCACTTGCAAACATCACCAAGACAGGAAGCTTTTTCTGTTTTGTTTTGTTTTTTTTTTTTTTCGAGTGGGTTCCAGTCATCAGAAAGGCAAACTCCCCATGAATGCCTGCAGTGATAAAAGGCTTTGAGTCTATTGCATGAAGGGACAACCATATGGACAGCTTCTCTGAAGGCGATAATGAAAAGGGTTTTAATTCAGAGATTTTTTTCAAAGACAATTCCAGCAAAAAAAAAAGGAGAAGAAGAAGAAGAAGAAGAAGAAGAAGAAGAAGATGGTATTGGGGATTTAATTTAAAAAATTTCCCTTCTAATCCCTTCTTAAACACACTATGATATCAGCATATTCAGTATGAGATCCATAGGATTTTTTTTAAGTTTATTTATTTATTTTGAGAGAGAGACAGAAACAGAGCAAGTGCATGAGCAGGGGAAGGGCAGAGAGAGAGGGAGACAGAGAATCCCAAGCAGGCTCCATGCTTTCAGCACAGACACAGGGCTCAAACCCACAAACCATGAGATCATGACCTAAGCCAAAATCAAAAGTTGGACACCCAACAGACAGGGAAACCCAGGCACCCCAAGATCCATAGTTTTATCCTCAATTCCTTATTCTCTGGATTAAGTGGCTAGAGTGGGGGAAGAAAGAGTGTAAGAAGAATAATTAGCACTGGGACAGGGAAACATTTGACCTATTTCTGAATCAGATGGGAGCCCCAAACTCCATTAAATAAGATGATTTTCTTCCATTTCTATTTTGACTTTTACCTGGCTTCATTTCGCCCTTTGATGCCATGTATTGCAGTTAACACATTAGTCAGTTTATGCTATCTCTTTGCTGCTCTTGAATACTTCATTTCAGAGATATTTAAATCTAGGACTCCACTGTCTACATAACTGAAGTAAACAGTGAGTTGCTTCTAATAAATTAGCATTATTTGTCTTATTTTCCAGATTTCTGTTTTGATATTTTGCTTTTTCTTTGGCTTCAAATATCTGGTATTCTTGGGTTGTTTAGTTGATTTGATAATTAGTTGATTAAAATCAATATCTTTCCAAGGGTGCCTGGGTGGCTCAGTTGGTTAAGCATCTAACTTTTGGTTTTGGCTCAGGCCACGATCTTCCAGTTCTTGAGTTTGAGCCCTACATTGAGCTCTGGGATGATAGCATGAAGCCTGTTTGAAATTCTCTCTCTCCTTCTCTCTCTGTCCCTCCCCCACTCATGCTCTCTAAATAAATAATAAATAAATATAAACTTTAAAAAAAACAATGTTTTTCCATGTCTGAAGTATAACAAAAATTGTTAATGTTAAAAGTTGCCTTTTTAAGATCACTCACTGCAATGTCATCATTTTAAGTCAGACCTGGAACACTCAGATGACTCCCTGCAAGTGCTGACTGACAGGAACCATGCACTTACTCGTTTTCTCCTTCACAAATTCAATTATGTTGCCTTCCTAAGCACTTGATTCCTTTCTCCAAAGACTGTAGTTACTAATGAGAGTATTGAGACCACTCAGTGAGTGGTAGGGAACCAAAAAGAAACTTATTTTTATTGTTATTTTCACTAATATTTTGTCATTTATAAAATTAATAATTCATGTATCTTATATTTGACTTCAGAGTGTCTGGAGTTCACAGTGTCTGTTCATGTACATTATTTAATTATCTTCAGCATAACCACATGAAAATCTTTTGTGATCTATATGTGTACCCCAGTTAATTTTGTCTAAAGCACAAACAGTGAATTTTCACTTCATAATGGACATTCTGAGTATAAGGGTCTTTCATGTGACCTGCTTTCCACAATTGTTTCAACACAGACTGGCTCCACCTTCATCTTTTATCACTTGCCATGTAGAATGCTATAGGGCAGTTTGGGATTACCTGGGCAACAAGTATGTATCAGGTGATAAAGAGTCAAGAATAGAAGTGATCTCATCTTTGGCCACAAGCCCCTTATAGAACTTCTAAAAACTCATTTTCTTTTGAAATTACCACCAGCTGATAGTGTTTAATAATAATATTCTTCCAGAAGAAGCAGGGTGGAGGGCAATGGATCTCAACCACATGCACATTAGACCCCCGTTGGACAGGAAGCACTGTGTTAAAGTGCCACTACCTACTCCAAGCCGAATAAATCAAAATTACTGGTGGTGGAGCCTGACACTAGTCATACTTTTAAAGACCACCCAGGTATTTCTAATGTACAACCAGGTTTGAGAACCACTGTACAGTAGAAAGCTCTCTAGATTTTATTCAGAAACACCTGGCTACTTGCTTGTGCTATAAATTAAGGTAATTTACTAATTTCTCTGAACTTCAATTTTCTTATCTATAAAAATTGGAATAATTGTTCTTATCTCATAGGGTTAATGAAAGAATTACACGAAATAGCATATGTGAAGCAGGCCAGCACTCTAATGGGCAGATAGCAGCTTTTCAATAAATAATAGATTCCCTCCCCTGTCCTGACATTTGAACTCACATTTCTCTGAGAATCACAATATGAAAAACATGATGCCCTATGTCACACGTTTATGTTTTCCAAGCAACAAGCTATGGTTTTCTGGAAAAGAAAGTGGGCACCTTTTGCACATATTACATTCACATATCATGGACTACTAGAAATGTCCCCCAAATAACCAATTTAGAGTATGATTTTCCCAATGCACAGCAGCAAATCTAATGCAGAAGCACTAATACTTACGAGCTTTTGAAGCTGCCTTTATCAATAACATATTTAAATTCAAGACTAAGTATCATTTTGGAAAAGTTCCATAAATATAGAGTAAATCTCATCCTAAGAAAACCTGCCACAAAGCAAGTAAGGTTTAGTAATCAGACTGAACCAGACCTATAGGCCAAAGTCAAATTTTGAATTATACCCTGACCAACTACTAACAAGCATTTAAGTATCTAACTTGAGAAGCCACAAAGTGTTTCATCATCCTCTATCTCATTTTTATTTTGTTATCTGATATTTATAATCTATAGCATGGAGGCAAGGTAAATATCTTACAAGAGGGAATAAACTAAAAATTTAGAAATACAAGAGGGGCACCTGGATGGCTCAGTCTAAGCATCTGACTTCAGCTCAAGTCATGATCTTGCAGTCCTTGAGTTTGAGCCCCATATTGGGCTCTGTGATGACAGCTCAGAGCCTGAAGCCTGCTTCAGATATTGTGTCTTCCTCTCCTTCTGCCCCTCCCTCACTCACACTCTCTCTCAAAAATAAATAAACATTTAAAAATTTTTAAAAAGAAATACAAGAAAGTAATAAAATATACTTAATCTGACTCCATGGTTTGGGAGTAGGTAATAATTATATCCAGGGAGGACTACAGTCACTAAGCAAATCAATAATGTAATTGAAGTGAATGAAAAATGTTTCACCTGTGTAATAGAACAAGATGATTTTAAGGCCATTGGTACACACATTGATGTGCCTCAATACAGTTAATGTTTTTCTTGGATTTATGTAACATTTGTTGTCACATATTGAATTGCATTCCTCAAAATCTGTATAACTCGGACTTTACATTAACTCAGGCTGACACTTTACCCCACCTAGTCCAAATGCATGATCCTTTAGTGCTGGTAATAATTCATGGCACTCAGTGGTATGGACTGAATAATTGTGTGCCCCCACCCCAAATCCTTGTGTTGTAGCCTTAGTTTCCAGTGTGATGGTACTTGGAGGTGGGCCTTTGGAAGGTCATCAAGCAATGGTAACACCTCATGCTGGGATTAGTGTCTACAGAAGAAGAAACTCCAGAGAGTTCTCTCCCTCTGCCATGTGAGCACATTGTAAAATGATGGCACCTACAAGCCAAGAAAAGAGGCTTCAGAATGAACCCTGCTTTGCCACACTTTGATCTTGGACTTCCCAGCCTCCTGAACTGTTGGAAATAAGTGTTTGTTGTTTAAGTCACCCACTCCTTAATATTTTGTTATAGTTGCCAAGCAGACTGATACAAATGGGTAAATAGTGACACAGGGGAGGCAAAGAGGCTGGAGGGGATCCAGGAGGCTCTTTGCAGCTGGACTCCTCTACCCCAGCTGATGCCACTCAGCAGAATTAATAGAGATAATTACTTCTGGTTGGATGCACTGCTGCCCATCCTAAATTGCAGCCACATCTTTCATTAATATTGGTCATATATTACTTGTGATTACCTCTATCTGGAAGAGACTCTCCTAAATGAAGGTTAGTGAAGAGTGGGGCAGGCTCTTGCTAATAGCATTACATGTTTCAGACTGAATTAATAATTAATCATCCATCCTTATTAACTAAAGGGCAAGCCATCTATTTCACATGGAACAATGACATACCTTAGTTATAAGAACTTAATAATAAACACATAACTTAAGAAAGGAAACCCAAGAAGCTTCCATGTCAGTTTTTCAATCACTTGCTAGCCAATCTCAAGTTCCTATTATCTCATATGCTGAGCTGATTCCCTAAAGCAATGGTTCTCAAAGTGTGGTCCCTTGACCAGCAGTATTGACACCTCCAGGGAACATATTAGATATACTCCACTCCAGAAACTGAAACAGAAACTCTGGGGGTGAGGCCAGAAATGAGACTTTTAATATCTCTAGGTAATTGGATGCACATTAAATATGAGGACCACCTCCCTAGAGCAAAATGATACTTAAATACATGCTTTGGGGCACGTGGGTGGCTCAGTCAGTTAAGTACTCGACTCTTGGTTTCAGCTCAGGTCATGATTTCACGGTTCAAGGGTTTGAGCCCCACATCAGGCTCTGTGCCTGTTTGGGATTCTCGGTCTCTTTCTTTCTGCCCCTCCCTTGCTCATATACATGTGCTCTCTCTTTCTCTCTCTCTCTCAAAAGTAAATAAATAAACATCAAAAAAAAATGCTTCAACCATGTCAGAACTAGATGATCAGAGAAAACCATGTTTACTGACACTGTTAGTTATGACAGATTCTTTCCAATATTATCTGATGTCCCACTCTGAAGGAAGGTGTTCTATTATTCAGAAATCATGTTTTAGCCTCTGTTCATTATTATATATTACAGAAATAGGTGCTATTCTGGCCAATCTTTGCACTTGGAAATATTAAATGAGAAATCATTGTAAAAGGCAATAAAACACATCAGTCACTACTGAAATCAGTTGAAATAAATAAACAATTTAGGACCAGTAAACAAAGAAACCTTTAGAAGAAACCGAAGTATTCACTTGGGGTAGTTGCACACAAAGTGCAAGAAGTTCTGCAATGTGTGGGGATTCATCTTCATCTCCTACTCATTTAGGCACATGGAATGCACACTTGGTATATAGGGAGTAGCCTACTTTATTAGCCAGTTTTTGTATCCAGGGGGGAGGGTGATGGGGGCTTATGAATCAATTCCACCAGAGTGTTGTCATGGCCAACCTACAGGCCCAATCCCACCTCACCTCTTGGTCACTCTTGACCGTCACAGGAAGTATTTATGAACAGGCTCAGCTTCAGCCCCAAAATCTTAGAGACTGGAAACAGGTTCCATTGGCCTGCCTGATGTCCTTGAACTATTTTCTGCTATAGGGAAGCCCTAGTATCTCCATGTGACATGGTAGCGTCTTTTTTGCCCTGAAATATACTTCTCCCCATCACCACCACCTCATTTATGAACTGAAGTAGACCTGAGCCTCAGCCACACTTCATAGAATGCAATTGCAGCCCTGTCCATGTCCCAAGCCCCATTCTATTCAGGCTTGGTTTGTTTCCCCTTTCAGCCTGCCCATAATGTGGGCATTTCAAAGTGTCTTGTGCCCAAACTTACCTTTGTCCAAATATATCTCCCTCACAACCTTTGTCTGACCATTTGAAATTTCTACATTACTAGCTTTGTTTAGAGTTACTGAAACTCCTTGTTCACCTGAAAATGTTATCAAGGAGTATAACCCATTAAACCACTTTCAGCCACTAAAATCTTTTTGGTTGTTTTGGTTTTTGTTGTGTTTTGTTTGAGACTAAATAGAGACACCATTCTTTATTTAAACTATTCTCCTCCCAATTTCTACTATTCCCAGATCAACAGATATTTCTAGAATAAACCATTTAAAATTTTCTCTGGGGGCATCTAGGTGACTCAGTCGGTTCAGCACCCAACTTCAGCTTGGGTCATGATCTCATGGTTCATGAATTTGAGCCCTGCATGGGGCTCTGTGCTGACAGTTCAGAGCCTGGAGCCTGCCTCAGATTCTGTGTCTCCTTCTCTCTCTGCCCCTCCCCCACTCCACATTGTCTCTCTCTCTCTCCCTCAAAAATAAACATTTAAAAAATAAAAATAAAAATAATTGCTCTAGATAAAATAAAAACTAACATTATTAAAATTTTTATTTTTAAAATTTGCATCTCCCTAAGAATATAGTTATGAGAGGGGCACCTGGATGGCTCAGTCACTTAGGTGCCCAGCTCTTGATTTCAGCTCAGGTCATGACCTCACAGTTTGTAGATTCAATCTCTGCATCAGGCTCTGAGCTGACAGCATGGACCCTACTTGGGATTCTCTCTCTACCTCTCTTTGCCACTCCTCACTCATGCCCTCTCTCTCTCAACATAGATAAACTTAAAAAAATAATATAGTTATTAGGCTATATATCTTTTTCTCATCATTTGTATATTTTAACATAATATACATAGTACATGTTATATTTAACAATATATGTTAGATATCATATTATATCTTATGTATATTATGTATGTGTATACAATTTCATTACCTCTCAACCCCTATGAATTTTTAGGTAATTTCTCCATCAATGTGTATCTGAAAAGCAGCCACTAAAATCTTAACTCAAATGAAATTGTTGGGTAACATCCCAGTTAGTACCTATAGAGAATGGAACTTTAGACAGAATTTTCTCTGGAAGCAGCTTCCAAACCAATTTAAAATTTAAAATTCAGGGTGATACAAAGTATAAAGGCTGCTAGAAGAATCTCCAAATGAGTGGTCCTTCATGGTCACTAAGAGATTGAAAGTTCCTAAGAGTCATATGAATTTTAAATCATATTTTAAGAGCAATGTGCAAAAACTACAACCCTCAGCATCAGATAAACCTTGTAGTATAACTTTAATTTTTTTAAGCCTTGGTTTCCTTGTCTGTAAAAATATGTATCATATCTGCTTTGCAGGGTTGTGTCCAAATTTAAAAGAAAGTATTGAACTGTGCCTGAAACAAGAAAAGCAAAGCAAAGCAAAGCAAAGGAAAGAGAAAAGTAAAACAGGGTTTTTTTCAACTTTTTCATCTTCTGTAGCCTGTACATGCAGGCCCTAAGGCAAGTAATGAAATGTGTTAATTGGGGAATCAGGACAAGTAAGGAAAAAACCAAGAGCCCAGATATTGAGAATCCTGCACAAGCAAAGCAACGCCATGAAAATAACTCATAGGTCATTTTAGGAACCACAAAGTCTCGCACTGCACAGGACCCAAGGGGTATTCTCACACTAATTCAAAAACTCTGGTAAGATTTTTTCTCCCCATATTCTCTGTTAGAAAGGGCCACATTGGGACTCTGAATGGCTTTCCTGCCAAAATAGATGCTTCAGTAGAGTTAACTTCAAAATAATGCAAGCAAAAACGAAATGCACGTTACAAACACCTGAGATGGATTTGATATATATACATATCATCTCCTTCCAATGTCGTATTTTTATGACTTGGCAGAAGTCATTCTGACACAAGGTCTTTAATAGCACTGGGATTCTTTACTCTTCAATACACCCAATTAATATATTCTGCAGATGATCTGTCACCCTGTGAGGCTGCTAAATGAATCAAGCTCATTAAGTGCTCCTCTTTTATTAAAAGAACAAGTTGCATGTCTGCAATGTAGAAATGCTATTATGGAAGCCTGTTTCTGCCTCTTGTTTGAACACATTTTATGAATAAGTCAGCACAGAAAAGGATATAAATCAAGATAATGGAGCCTGTCATGGAAACCTGGAACAAATGACTCCCTACCTCCTCTGAGGGGTAGTTGATGCACTATCATTGGGCTCCTGGCAAAACAGGTGTCAAGGGGGCAAAAGCTGCTCACCATTAGGTCAGGTTTCTTAAACCACTTCTTAGTCTGAAAAACCATGAATTAAAACCTCTTTCTAACATATGAAAGCAGGAATCCTAGATTATTAAATTAGGAAAGACCCCCAAAGATCTTGCCTAGTTGTTCTTAACCCTTATCATAGATAAGAATCATCTGGAATATTTTTAAAAATATCAGAGTCTATTATTAAACAAAGTGCCAATAAATCTTAAAGGATTCAAATGGTACAGAAGCTGTTTTGTGACCACAGCTGAATTAAATTGAAAGGAGACATTAGAAAAGTCCCAAACAGAAATCAAGGAACAGATTTTTAAATACAAACTATGCAAATTAGAAAGTATATTGAACTGAATGATAGTGAAAATATAGTATGTCAGCATCTGTGGTGGGATGTAGCAAAAGAAATGTTTAAATTTAAATTTATAGTTTAAATGAATATAATAAAAATGAAAAAATTTAGGAGTACCTGAGTAACTCACTTGGTTAAGTGTCCCACTCTTTATTTCTGCTCAGGTAGTGATCTCGCAGTTATGAGGTTGAGCCCCACATTGGCTTCACACGGGGCATGGAGCCTGCTTGGGAGTCTTTCTCTTCCCCTCTCTCTCTACCCCTGACCCCTTCCTGGCTCACACTCACACTGTCTCTCTCTCAAAAAAAGGAAGAAGAAAAATTTTAAATCAGTCTGTGAGTCTACCTTAATAAATTAGGAAAAGAAGAGAAATCAAGCCCCAAGCAAGCAAAAGACAAGCAACACGAAAATTGAGTAAAAATCAATCAAATAGAATATGGACAAACAAGAGAGAAAATAAATGAAATAAAAAGATTTGTTGTTTCAGTTCTTCAAAAAGATCAGTAAAGTTGATAAACTAGAAAAACTGACCAAGAAAAAGGAAAAAAAAGGACACAAATTATTACTATCAGAATTAAAAAAAGAGACATCACAGAGATCCCATAAATATTAAACAGAAAACAAGGGAATATTATAAACACCTTAAAACAATACATTTTAAAACTTAGATAAGATTTATAAATTCTTTGAAAGAGACAATAAACCAAAATTGACAGAAAAAGAAATAGAAATTGTTAATAGCACTATCTGTTAAATAAATCCAGTGAGCAATTAACAACATTCTGATGAAGAACACTCCAGGATGAGATGGTTTCACTGGTAGATTTTATCAAATATTTTAGGGAAAAATACTACCAGTCTTACACAAGTCTTACACAAGTCTTTCAGAACATGGAGGAAGAGGCATCACTACCCAACATATATTCTGAAGCCACAACCTGATACCAAAACCACACAAGGTTATTATAACAAGAGAATATTATTATCAATACTCTCATAAACACAGACACAAAAATATTCAAACAAAATATTGGAAAATCAAACCCATTAAAAAGTAATCATGATAATGTACTGTGACCAAGTTTACCATGTAAAGAGAAAAGAGAAGAAAAATCATATGATCGTTTCAGATCATAAAGATCCAGAGAAAGCATTTGACAACATTCAATACCCTTTCATGATAAAAATTCTCTGCAAATGAGGAATAGAAGAAAATTTCCTCAATGTGTCAAAGGGACCTTAAAAAAAATTCACAACTAATATAATACTTATTATTTGTGAAAATTAAATGCTTTCCCACTAAATTTGGAAATTCAAGTACAATTTAATTAAACAGGTAGGAAATTATTTCTCTTGGAAGCCTGCAGCACTATTTAAAATATCTCAGGCCCACACAGAGAGTAGACAAGCCACCTGTCCCCAAAATGGTCACCCAGAGCTGGTAGAGGGGGTACCCATTCAGTTACAAGGTTTGTAAAATGGAGTCTCAGCAACATCAAGTACTTTAGGACTCTTCACATAGGGCAAGGCACCCAGTGGGGTGACCAGACTGCCCTGATACCTCATATGTGTTGGAAAAACTCATCATCCAGGGCAGCAGTCCTGAGAAGGTGAAAGCCCATGAAGGAGCTGGCTGTGGGTTAAACAGACAAGGGTGATCCCAAGAAAAAATCTCCTTAAGGAAACCCAAAGTCAGGCCCTCAGTCCAACCACAGGTTCGTCCAAAGGACTGGGTAGCTGGCACAAGAAGAGAATGCCAGCTTTCTAGATCTCCAGGGATCAGAACAGAGAGCAAAAGCTATAAGGGCAGCCCAGACCTAAGGGGTAGTTATTACCCATGAATCTTCCCTGAACAGGCAAATAAGCAGGTGGCTTCTCTTCAGTCCTAAGGAGACTGAGTGTAATGCTCAGCCTCTTCTCCACCTTTGACTATGCTGAATATCACAGGAGGCACAGGATGTGGGGCACCCAGAAGTTGTTGCCTATCTCTTTGTGTCATCCTGCCCCTTGGGACACAGCAGGTGGTAGGTACTTCAGAAGGTGCTTCCCAGTGGGCCCTAGAATGTTGTAGAAGCCTCAGAAGGTGGAAAGAGAGCCTATGGGATCACATGGACATCTTCTCTGGAGAGAATAGCATTGGGTAGGCAGTTGGGAGAAGGAAGAAATTCTGGATTTATGATGGCCAGAATTTTCTATGGCATTTTAAGCCATCAAAATATCTTTTTACAGCACCAGATAAGGAAATCCCTAGTAATGTTTTACCAACCATATTTTAGCAGACCTATGGTGCAGCTTAATCTCTACCTAGTCTTATCCCATAACTTTGTAGAAAGACTCCCAAATCTCTGAAGCTCCTGGTACCTGGAAATAGCTGTATACATGTAGCAGATCCTCAGCCAAACTTCTAGACTTGAACCTTATGTCTTAAACCCTCAAAGCAATTTGTGTGGCCTTTAACAAGGTTTATTGAATATCACCAAAAGGGCAGAATCCTGAAGCATGAGGAAAGCCTGAGCATGAATACAGACAGTCTGAAGCATCCTCTTTCTCCCCCACCATCTCTGTAGGAAACTCTGTGCTTAGGACATGGAGTGATGTCGGTAAAATATTTGGGGTGGATGTCACTGGGGTGGGTGTGAGGGCAAGAAGGACACAAGATGCAGGTACTTCTGTTTTCTGTCCTGACCCTTTGCTGTGCACTATCACAGGGCTACTCTGTCCAAACCCTCACCTGGAATTCTAAACCAGATGACAAACAAGTACAAGTAGGAAAAAGAGAGAGAAGAACAGGAATGTTAGAGGAATAGGGTTAACTGAGAGAAATCCCGGAAAGGGAAAAGAGATTGGACTTTTTGACATGTTTTCAAATGTAAAATTACCAAGAAAGAAGCCACAATCAACCACAACAGACATATTAAAAGATCAAAGATTTAGAAACATATGCATGGAGGAAAGCCATGCTGTGCAAGCTAGACATGATCAGAAAGTTTGCTGGTTCCCTCAGGAAGTGAGAAGGTCCTATATTTGATGACTGTAAGGGGAGGTCCCTGCTGAGTACCCCCAAACTGTAGTACTTTTTAGTGGCTGTTGCTGATGTTTACTTTCTATCTTAATGTATATTTGTGATAATAAACAAAAAAGAGAAGTCTATCAAAAATAAAATTAAACCACAACTTAGTAGTAAACAAATTTTTCCACAAAATGTCAAGTGTTTTTCATGGTTCCATCTTGTCTTCTGTGGCTCTTTTCTTTAACCATTGGGATGTGAGAAAAAAAAGTATGTCCTGCTCCTCCCCTCCTACCTGACTTAGTGATGCCACTATCAAAGCCTTCTCCTATGAATCTGAAGATCACCTAGCTGGGGTAAATTCATGAAAGAGTTATTTCATGCTGACTCTGAGTATGGCTGACCCAAGAGAAAGAGGTTGTGAAAGGTTCTTGCTATTGTATTTCTTTTACACTTGGTTATCTTATAAATCTTTATCCTCTGTTCTCTACACCATTAGACACCTACCCTCACAGCTTCCTGTTCCTCTTTGTATGCTTTGGATATCTCACTCCAAAGCTTCAGGAATAGCCACATCCCCCAGCAACAAGCTACTGACACCAGTGAAATTAACTAGGGCTGCCAGGGAGCCAGGATGGCATCTGCTTGCTGCTGGATCAGATAAGGCACCTGTCACTTTGCAGAGCATCCTGTGACCCACCATTGTTTTTTTGGGTTTTGTTGTTGCTATTTAAATGTTTATTTATTTATTTTTGACAGAGAGAGAAAGAATGAGAGAGCTCATGCAATGGCACACATGAGAAGAGGAGGGGCAATGAGAGGGAGAGAGAGAGAATCCCAAGCAGGCTCCACACTGCCAGCACAGAGCCCCATGCAGGGCTTGATCCCACAAACGTGAGATCATGACATGAGCCAAAATCAAGCAAGAGTCAGATGCTCAATTGACAGAGCCACCTAAGTGCCCCCAGAGGCCAGCCATTGTGAGTGCTGTGTTAGTTAGCAAGGGTCAAAGGTTGGGAGGTAGAGGATGATTCATTACCATTTCAGAATTTGTTAGGAAATGTTAGAAGCAACTCGGTGAGATCTGTGTACCTGAAATCTGTCAAAAACAGAATAGGCAGAATTCTAAAGAGAACATCTGCAGGAGTCCGGGAATCCAGGCTGGAAAAGGCAGGGGAATGGGGCTTGGAGTTGCAACTGCTTCACCCAGAAAATGGCTCTAAATGCTACATATCCTTGATTAAAATGCATGGTGGTCTCAGACACCATCTATCACATTTGCCATACCAGTTAAGTTGGCCTCAGAATTTGAAGTATATGATTATAACAGGGGAAAATCATTCCAGAGCTGCATAAATTGTGTTTTCCAGAAACTTGGCAAAGTCTCTCCCTCTGACCTGGAGCTGTGCCTCATAGTTCTGAAAATGAGAAGGACCATCTATGACCCAATCAAGCTTCTCTATGGTGTGACAATCCCAAAGGAAATGAAGTTGTGCTTACAAGCTCATGTATTTTCCAACAGGATTCTCAACATAAAATCTTTGGAATTTTTTTTGCTTGATTTGATCTAATTTCTCATGTGATCTAACACTTTTTCAAGGGAAACTGGATTAAGAGTAGTTCAGTTGGTTTATGAAAGCGTGAGGATTGTCAGAGCCCATTAAGTAGGTAAAATTATTATTTTTAAAATGCAGCTCCTCTCATTTATGTTGACTTCCATGGGCCTTCATGAGGAATGCTGCCTGCAGCCTAATTAATATCAGTGTGTAGGAAGGGACCTCCAGGATTTATAGCTACAGCTGTAGAGGTCTGGTTGGAGACTGTCTTTGTGGAACAATACAGTTTAGGGATGGGAGGCCATCCTAGCACACCAGAGATTTGAGGCGCCTCAGGATACCCACACACATGGCTTTCTTCACAACAGGTGTTTTATGAAATCAACTCTTAGATAATTTTGGGATTTGGCTGCAAGGTGTGAATGGAAATCACTTTCAGTCTGTCTTTATTCATTAGATAGTTTAGTTCAGATTACACCTGATCACAGAGTTTTAGTAAAATCCCACCTGTAATTGTTCTATATTTAGACTGCCACAAAAAAATAACACTGTCATTCTTGGATGCTGGACTGACATCTATTTTATATGTCTGCACCCAATTTTTGCTTGATTTTTGTTTTTTATGTTTGTTTCTATTTTTTTTGACATTTTTTTCATTTTTGAGAGTGAGAGAGACAAAGCATGAGTGGGGGAGGGGCAGAAAGAGGAGACATAGAATCTGAAGCAGGCCCCGGGCTCCGAGCTGTCAGCACAGGGACCGACACAGGGTTCAAACTCACCAACTGCGAGATCATGACCTGAGTCTGACGCTTAACGAACTGAGCCACCCAGGCGCCCCTGATTTTTGTTTTTATTCAAGTTACTCACCTGCCTTCTCCCACTAATGAAGTCTAGCTCAACCAGACACTCTCCCAGAAAGGAGACTGAAGTCATAGTGCCATGTCTTGCAGTGACCAACAGTCCCAGCTGGCCTGCTACAAAGGGTTTTCCAGGATGTGGGACTTTATAAAATCAGTAGAGACTTGGGGAACAGGCCCAAAAGGAAACAGTTGGAACAGGCCTAAGGAACAGGGATTCCATGGAGAAAAGCTGGAGCAATCTTTGGAGTGGGTGGTTGACTGCAGGCAGTAAGCCCTATGTCCTTGTACTTCTCCAGTCACCCATGATGTTTAAGCAACATGAATTGCTGTGGATTTCAGTCCTTCTTGTGTCATTTGAAGGCTTTCACTGGACTTGAACTCTCCCAAGCTCCACTGAGCTCTAAAGCTGATGTGTGGCTATCATCTGCCATTGAACACAATCAGGGAAAGCAGAGAAAAATCAAAAGCAGTAAGAGGGCAATTCTTTAAACAGACCACACCTCACTAGTTGCTGAAGAAGAGATATCAGTGTTATGAAATAGATTCATTATTGATTATTGCTAATTAGAGAGTTAAGCAATAATACTAACCTTTTATAGCACACCAGAGCACACAGTAATTTCACTCATCTTTCCATTTGCGAATCTCAAAACAGATAGCCAACATACACAGAATAGCTATCATTATTATCTCTGTTTTACAAGTGAATAAAGGGAAATTCTGATGGGATAAGTAACATGCAGCAGGTCAGCAGGATTGAAAATGATCAGGAACAAAGGGCCAGAGTGGGACTACCTGGGTTCCAGTCCCAACTTCCCCACCTACCAGTGTCCCTGGAGGGTTCTCTCTGTTTCAGATTTCCAGGTGTGAAGTGAGGATAGGATGAAACAGATCCTTCTCATAAGGTTGTTTAGGAGATTGGAAAACTGCACCTAAAGCCTTAGAACACAGCTTTCCACATGCAAGTGGAGATTGGGAAAATGCACCTAAAGCCTTAGAACACAGCTTTCCACATGGAAGTTCTTAGCATTTGGCATCTTATTACTATCTAGTAGGTGGGAAAAGCTAGTTTTGATAACAAAAATCCATATTCACTCAAGGATGACACATAGTCTTGAAGTCTTTGTTTTCAGAGCCCATTCCACCACTGACTATAATCCTGTCTCCTGTTTTGAATTAGCCTTAGTGCCCTGTTCAATAACACTCCTGTCAAAGTAAAACTATTTTTTCACTTGTCAATATTTTTATTTCTAATGCAAAGACCCCTTAAATATCTGCTTTATTTTGTATTCAATTCACAAATGATTTACTGAAACTTACAGAGTGAGTAGAGAATTTTTTTTTAAATAATCTCTACACCCAACACAGGGCTTGACTCTATCTATAACCCTGAGATCAAGAATTGCATGTTCCACCAACTGAGCCAACCAGGTGCCCTTGAGAAATATTTAATATAATGAAATAACTACTATAAAGTTACCCATAGCATTTACTGTTTTAGCTAACATATTCCCCATCTGAATATATAGAATACCTATTCAGCTATTGAAAATCAGAGTAAAATAATTTTTGTTCTCTGATGCTGATTACTTGTATATTTTATCTTAATTTTTAAAAAATAGTTGTTAAAAATGAATAGGGGGAAATGCTTTCCCTAGGGATTATTAAAATTAAAATTATTTGTGAACATGATAAATGCAGTTTAAGTACTAAATTGTAGATTCATATCTTCCTTGTAATGCTAGTATTTGAAACCATAAAGGCCACTTTCAACTTACTATAAGTAAGTTTGAAGTTCTGTGGCTAATGTCCATCCTTTGACCCAGTAATTCCATTGCTGGGAAATCATTTTAAGAGAATAACTTGGAAAAACTTAGATACAAAAAGGACACTCCACGGGTATCTAAAATAGTGAAAATAGCAACTCAAACTGTGTGAGTGCTTATATGATATGGTATATCTGCATGATAGATGCAGGTAGGATAGTTAATGCAGCTGAAAAATTAATATTTATCAAAACTTTTCAAAATTGACAATTTTTTGTTATAATATTCAGCAAAATGGCAAAGCAATTTTTATTTACAGTGTGATCAAACACTAAAATGTTCATAGTGAAAGCCTTTGGGTGGTCGGTGTTTTTTGCCTTTTTACATTTTCTCTAATGTCCATATTTTATACAATGAGCATGCATTCTGTTCAAAATGGGGAAGGGAAGGGGCACCTGGGTGGCCCACTCAGTTAAGCATCCGACTTCAGCTCAGGTCATGATCTTGCAGTCATGGGTTCAAGCGCTGCATCAGGCTCTGTGCTGACAGCTGAGAGCCTGGAGCCTGCTTCAGATTCTGTGTCTCCCTCTTTCTCTGTCCCTCCTCCCCTTCCTCCTCCTTCTTCTCTCTCTCTCTCAAAAATAAATAAAAACATTAATATTTTTTAAACGGGGAGAGGAAGATTAAAATGAACACATCATGCAAATACTTTCAGTGTCTTGGGCTTCTGTTATTCCTAAGTCATTTGTACACTCCCTGTGGTTTAGCTTCTACTCTGTCCAACAGGACAGGCCCTCTTCATGCACACCAGCCCTGGCATGCTTCATGGAGAAGAGAAGAGAAGAAGAGAAGAGGAGAGGAGAGGAAGAGAAGAGAAGAGAAGAGAAGAGAAGAGAAGAGAAGAGAAGACTTCTAAGTAATTTATAATGAGTGGTAATTCATAGATATGACAAAATTTGATCCTTGAGGCCTTCTTGAAATAAGACTGGTCATCACTGCTGGCAGATGAGGAAAGAGAGCCTGGGCATTAGTTGCTGCTCATGGACCAGGCTCCTACAGGCAAGAAAAAGAACTGTAGCCAGGTCAACCTCACCTCAGAACCCTGAGGCTTTCTCTGCACTGCGAAGAGACCAAGCAAGACACTGTGCATAAGGTGTCTTATGAGAATTATAAATGCTATCAAAATAAAAATACAGGAGTGTCCCTGTACTATTACCAGACCCAACAAAGAGGCACAAGCTCTCAAAAACAAGTGTACCAAAATTTAATTAAATCATTTATATTTAAAGAGATACCTTTATTAAAAAATTTCAAGATGCATTTTTCCAAGACTCTTTAGAATTTCTATGTTAACAGTAAGGTCTGAATGTAAAAAATAAATGCAAAATCTGAAAATTTCCATTGTGCAAAGGCAGTAACTTAAATCTTCTGACAATAGCATGTCGACTGTACAATGAGCAATATACCATGAGGAGATCACTTGTTGGGGCGAGCACTGGGTGTTGTATGTAAGTGATGAATCACAGGAATCTACTCCCTAAGCCAAGAGCACACTGTATACACTGTATGTTAGCTAACTTGACAATAAACTATATTTTATTTATTTTTCACAGAGAGAGAGAGAGAGAGAGAGAGAGAGACAGAGTGAGAGACAGAGCATGAGCGGGGAGGGGCAGAGAGAGACGGAGACAGAGAATCCAAAGCAGGCTCCAGGCTCTGAGCCATCAGCACAGAGCCCAATGCAGGGCTCCAACTCACAGACTGCAAGATCATGACCTGAGCCGAAATCAGACACTCAACTGACTGAGCCACCCAGGCGCCCCTTCAATAAACTATATTTTTAAAAAGTGCAATGTATTATATTTAAGAAGTAAAGTGTGTCTTCACAGCTGGAAGGGATGCTTTGGAATAGTCCTTCCACACTTAATACAAAGAAAACCTGTCAATGTGCAAATGGAATGAGATAAAGTTGTTTTAAACTACCTAAAATGAAAACTGAGTAGTATTTTCATACACACACACACACACACACACACACACACCACATCTTCTTTATCCATTCATCTATTGATAGACCCCTAGGTTGCTTCTATATCTTGGCTATTGGAAATAATGCTGCAATAAATGTAGGGGTGCATATATCTTTTAGAATTAGTGTTTTCATTTTCTTTGGGTAAATACCCAGAAGTGCAATCATTGGATCATATGGTAGTTCCATTTTTAATTTTTTGAGGAACCTCCATTCTGTTTTCTTTAGTGGCTGTACCATTATGATTCCCACAACAGTGAACAAGGTTCCCCTGTTCTCACATCTTCACCAACACCTGTTATTTCTTGTCTTTTTGATATAGCCATTCTAACAGGTATGAGTGGTATCTCACTGTAGTTTTGATTTTCATTTCCCTGCTGATGAGTGATGTTGAGCATCCTTTCATGTGTCTGTTGGCCTCAGTATGTGTTCTTTGGGAAAATGTCTATTCAGGGGGTAGAGGGATGAATGGGCAAGCTAGGTGAAGCCGATTAAGAAATACGAACATTCAGTTATAAAATTAATAAGTCATGGGGATGAAAAGTACAGCATGGGGAATATGGTCAATAATATAATAATGTAATGGTGACTGATGGTGATTATACTTATTGTGGTGAGCATACTTATTGTGGTGAGCACTGAGGAGTTCCTAGAATTATCAAATCACTATATTGTACATCTTAAACTAATATAACATGGTCAACTATACTTAAAAATTAAATTAAAAAACTAAAAAGAGAAAAATATTTTTAAGAAAATGAAGGCAGATTAAAAGAATATTGAAAATAAAGCCTGCCCCCCTTTGTTTCTCTCCTGGAATTATAACATGTAAATCTAGTGGTATCCAAACTGTTGACCACATGCCTCTCTCATTATGAAATTGTTTATAAATTGTAAATCTATTCTACTATCATTAATCAAAATCTCAAGACTAATACACACTTGAGGTGATGTTCATTGATAACAATATTGTATATAAATACACGTATCAAACATTCTTTCTGGTTATTTAGAATTCCTTTTGATCCAATTCTTGCAGACATTGCGGGATTGTCACAGTTTTCATCCACAACAAGGCTGATGAAATGTCCTTCTAGGAGTGGGGAAGGGGTGGTGCTGCCATTTTCTCTTTGCTTTTGTTGCTTTGCTGGAAATTTTAGTACTACCCCCAGTCTGCACTTTCCTTACAGGTATCTACTCTAGGCCTCATCCATTTTATGAAGTTAGTTTAGTCAAAAATAAGCAACATAGGGGCACCTGGGTGGCTCGGTTGGTTAAGCGTCCGACTTCAGCTCAGGTCATGATATCATGGTCCGTGGGTTTGAGCCCCACGTCGGGCTCTGTGCTGACCGCTCAGAGCCTGGAGCCTGTTTCAGATTCTGTGTCTCCCTCTCTCTGTGACCCTCCCCCGTTCATGCTCTGTCTCTCTCTGTCTCAAAAATAAATAAACGTTAAAAAAATTTTTTTAAAAATAAGCAACATAATGCATGAACATAATGCACATACATTTTTACAATATATACATACATATTTTTACAATATATACATACTATAATACATTAATACCTAGTACAGAGGATGTGTGATATAACACATAACATGCAACAGCTGGACATATGAACCAAATGAGAATACCAGTGTCAAAACCTATTTTGAATATTTTGCTTAATTTTTTAGTTTTATTTTCTAGTTATACATTAATATATTGCACACTCCTCAAAAACTCCTCACTTTGAAGACCAACCTTTGACCTACATATCTATGTGATGTCTCTCATTCCTTCATTACAAGGTCATGGGGGACACAGCGTATTAATTTTTGCACCCACTGTGCCTCGTGCATGTACTTAGTACAGTTTTGGATGAATGAATGGGAAGCATTGGCATTTTATTTTATTGAAAATGTCTAGTTAAAATTATTAATTTTTAATAAAACAAGAGCTTATTGAAAATAATATATTCCAGGATTAACTACTCCATCTACTCCAGGATGACTAGAGCCCTCATCACCTCCCTGCCTAAGCCACTTTATGTAAGTTCCCATGAATATTTCTTTAGATTTTCCTACTCTAGATTACTGTCTCTGTGGGGTTTTTTTCCCTGTACTGACTCACTGCTTGAGCAGAAATATTATAGTTATACTGTACTGTATTTTTTTCTTTTTTATTATATAGAGATAAATATATTCTTATCTTAAATAAGACTGAATGTTCAAAATACTTTGTAGAGATATATCAGTGTATATAAAATGAAGAATTTAACAGTTCCATGTGATTTTTTGGCCACTTCCTAGGTTTACCAGATACCTGTTTAGACATGGGCCGGACTTTAGGATCCTGTAGCCTCAGAGAGTGTTGGTAACAATAGTAAAGCCAATATTCAGTGACCATTTTCCATGGTCATATTAAATAATTTACAAGCTCTAGCTTGTTATTTACATCTTTCACACACAGAAACTGAATCACAGAAAAGTTAAATCATTTGCCAAAGGCCACACAATTACCACATGATAGAAGCAGCTCTCACACTCAGGATATCTGATTCTAGAATCTGTGCTTTTGGATGTTGTGTTCTCCTGTTCCCTTTCAAAGACCCTGTAGACTGGGTCAATAAACACCAATGAATACCTGATGTACTAAACAAGATCTGTTAGCAATTCAACTGAGGACATGCTTGTGTTAGGCCAGGTGGAGTCTTATGGCAGTCTGAAGATGGCCGAGACATAAAAATACTGAGTGAAGCTAACCCTTTGCCCGAGGTGCTTACTAACAAGACCAGGATTTCAAGTAATTGTTCTAATCGACAGTGGAAAAGTAACAAAATTTTAAATAACAAATTCACCCAGAAGCATTTTATACGTTTACCTGGAATAAAGCCAAACTTTTGATTAGTGACTTTTTATTGAGTCTACTCCTTCATTCTCCTATTGGATACCACACCCCTCCAAATGCAGACATACTTCTTCATTCTTTTGTGTTACTTATTTCCCAACATAGCACAAAATGCAGCATTTGGCACATTCTCAAACATTTATGAAAGGATTGATTATACATTTTTACTTTGTTTTCTTTAATTTCCTTTGCAGTCAAATTAAGGAGAGCTTGTATGTTCACAGAAAGTTCCTGGCAATGAATGAATGAGTGAGTGATAAATGAATGAATGATTTTTCCAAAATCAGCTTTAAAACCCAATTATCATAAGCTTGGTGAACGAAGTTAAAACTTTATTACTCATATATAAGTGGAGATGGGAAAATCAACCACTTCTTAATCCATATAAAATAAAAATAGACAGTCTCTTCAGATCTCAGCTAACAATGAGTGTAGGGAAAACTGGCCTCACTGGAAGATGTGAGAAAATTACAAGCTAGGGTCAGGAGGGCAGCTGCCTGCACAATTTTATATTTCTCCAGACAGCGGGTATTAGATATATTTATGATCTTTCAGAACAGAGTAGTCTGTAATGCAATTTTAGCTCATCTAATTGAGAAAGAAAAATGAGAAATGTTTTCCAGACATGTCTGCTTAAGCCTTCCCTGGATCCATGGCATTTGTATCAATACAGGAAGTCATGAAGGTAAATTGAATTTATAGACTTGTGAAGAATAAATCAATTTCCCATGGAAAAACCCTAGTACCAGAGCTTATATGTAAGCCTCCTCCTTGGTTATTTTTATTTGTACTTGCTTAGAGCGTGGTACAAAGACAAAGAATTGTGACAGGTCTAAATGAGTCATTTTGGACAATGAAACCATTTGAGAAATTTTGCTCTAATAATGGAACTTTCCTATTTCTACATTTGCCTTGATTACACAGTAAGGTATGGAATTCCAATAACACTTGTTTCTTTAAATTACTCTTAAGATAGTGAAACAGGAAGTAACAAAGGAGAGAATTTTTAGTTGTTTATCTTTGTAACATAAGTTCAAATTCCTTCTTATATTTTTCTCTTTAGAGTAAAAACTACATTTGAAAATATTAAGAGAATGTGATGTTTTAGAGAGACCCATATGGATCCAAGTGACTAAAACGAGCAATGCTCATATCTTAAATAAATTAGACATCTTTCCACGTTCTCTCTGGCAAGGTTGTAGCAGGAAACAGATGGTCATTCACATGAACAAATAGAAGAAAGTTCAAAGGCTGGACTCATCACAACAGTGTGGACACAGGGGAGCCTAAGAAGAGGATGGTGAAAGTGACCAGAACTAGCAAGAGCCTAGGTCCTAAAAGGCAAGAGAAAGGGCTAAGATGCAGCAGGCTGTTGCTGTAGGAGGGCCAGGTAGAAGGAGGGCTGTGGCCTGGCTGGACTCAAGATGCCCCAGGGAGGTGGGAAGATATGCCCTCTCCTCTCTGTCTGTCCCCTCTGCAGTGTCTCGATGGTACTTCTCATTGTCCAAACACAACCAGAATTTGACAAGTGAGAGGTAAATTTAACATGTCCAAGAGTGATCTCTGCAGACTGATCTCCAAGCAAAATAGCTTCTCCTTCTAAGTTCCATGGAAAGCTCTACAGCCCAATGCTTAAGACCATGTATTCTGGAAAACCTCACGGGTTGGATGCCCAGAGCTGGCGCTCCCCCAACACACTCACTCAGCAGAGAGGAAAACGCTAGAGTCCAAGTGTTTGCCACATTGTGCAGCCCCTAATCACAGCTGGAGAGATCTGTACATCCCTAACCATGCAGCTTAAAATGCCATAACTCAAGGTTTTCATAATAACATCCAACTTTGATAGACTTCTGTGTGTTGCTCTAGAATGGATGGGAAACAGGGCACCCACACTAGTCCTGCTGATGTTACCTCCCTGAACCTTCCCCAGTGAGTGCTTGATATGGGTGCTGTCTCATCATTCATTTGTTTGCAGTGAGTAGGAAGCCCAGGTGATGCAATGCAAAGAGGTCAGCCTCCACACACACAACAGGGAAAAGTGTGCAGATTTGACTTGGAGAGGTAGGTTGTGCCAGACACTCTACTGGGTTTTAGGATCTCTCTCTCTCTTTCTTGTGTGTTCTACCTGTAACTGATTTCACCTTTGTGGCAGCACTGACCAGGGCTGAAGGAGAAAGCTGTTGATGAATTGATTTCTGTCTATTTCTGTTAAGGAGTGCATACTTCGTACTTTCCATCAACTTTATGTGTGATGTCTGGCAAGGTTTCAGGGAATTTTAGGCATGTGCTTCCTCTTCTGCTGAACATAAGCCAGGAATAGCAATATTAGCAGTTGCATTAATAACTACCATGGATACCACTTACAAGTTTTCTATATGTGCAACACCATTTTTCAGATTCTCATTTAATTCTCTCAACAACCTTTATTTGGCATTTTAAGTATGAAAAAAAATGGAAGCTTTAGAGAAGATAAGTAACTTGCCTCTATTCACACAGCTGGTGAGTGGCAGAGCAGCTTGCTTCAAACCTAGGTTCAAACTCAATCACTGAACTATACTCCAGCACACTAATTATAGGATTTTAAAATTGCACCAATCTTGAACCCAAAAGACCAGTCCTTAGTCCTGGAGACAAACAGGTGACCCCCTGGTGTCTGAGGTCATATGCCAAAGGAAAAAAAAAAGTACCAGAGGTCATGAGATGTTGCAGCTGAAGAAATTTTTTGAGATATAAATTCCAGTTATTTGTTTGGAACATCCATCTTCACTTTCTGACATCTACCAGGGAACGTAGGACCCTGACACCCAGGATCCCAAACTGAGCTATGAAGATACTTCTAGAATAGTCAAGAGACACATGGCCCCGCACCTCTGGTAAGACTACAGTCTGCAGAGACTCTTGTCTCTGAGAAAGGAAGTATGAAGCAGTACAGACTGTTTTTCTCAGTTTCTGCCAATAACCAAACTGTTTTACCTGCCAATTTCCCACCCAATTAATACAAAGTAAGACACTACTTCCCTTCCTGACTGGTGTTGTGATGATAATACAGGGAGCTCAAGGCTCCTGCATGCATGACACCCAATCTCTCTGCATCCCCATCTTCGTTTATAACATGGTGATAATAACACCTTTTCTGTTTCACTTCAGAATTATCATGAAGATGGAACAAGAGAATGGATATCAAGTCTAAAGCACACTAAGTTGTATGTCTCCCTCAAATAGTTCATATGTATTACAGCCTTGTTCTGTGCCCAGAAGGGTGTTGAGAGTCAACAGTAAGAATAGGAGCTCTTAAAGGTCTTTGAAGATCTTTGGTCTTTGAGGACTTTGAAGAAAGAGAAAGTGTTGCTGCATAAAATGGATGCTTAACATAAACCGACTTCCCACCCTAAATGAATTTAACCTGTTTCTCAGCCCCCAGCAGGCTCCTGTATGTACCCCCCTGCCCCGCCACCATATGGAATGATTTCCGTAAAGCAGTTGTATATAAGATTAGAGATCACATCCCATGAGGTCAATATGCTCATTGCACTTTTATTTCTTTATTGTTAAGTGTTTATTATTTATTTTGAGAGAGAAAGAGAGAGAAGGTGAGGGGCAGAGAGAGAGGGAGAGAGACAATCCCAAGCAGGCTCTGTGCTGTTAGTGGAGAGCCCATCTTGGGGCTCGATCTCATAAACCATGAGATCATAACCTGAGCTGAAATCAAGAGTTGGACACTTAACCAACTGATCCACACAGGCACCCCTCCTTTACACTTTTAAAGGGATATCAACACATTTCAAATTTGACTTTAATAGTGACTTATGATCAAACATTTGGATATCCACAATTAGAGGAATATATAGAAATATGAGGGCCACTGCAACAGGCTGTGTTTGGAAACTGTGAAATCCACTGAGCTTTAATACTGTGCTAGTTCTCAAGAGGGAAATTGCCCATCCGACTCAACTGATTAAATCCTGCTGTTTATTTAAAGATGGCATTAAAACCTTTGGGAAAGAAACAAATGATTAAAAATCACTTTAAGGTTCCAAGCCATTAAGAGCAGATTGATGACTACAACTATTTCCACTAAATCTATTTTTAATCAATTATTCATTTTAAAATTCACTTAGCTCTGATTTTCGTTTTTAAAAAATGGACACCATTGATTGTGTTGCTTCTGCAGACTACAAATCCATATATGTTAGGGGAAATTCCTTATTGAGTAGTGTTCAAGATTGGATCTCAATTAACTAGAAACTAGAAGGACTGTTTGTTTTCATTATCTTCAAATAACCAAGTGACTTCCTTCAGCAAGTGGCACAAACCCCTTTAACCTTGAGTTTCATTATTTAATGAGTGAAGGAGAGACACCAGATGATTTCTCAGTTCCCTTCCAGGTCTGGCGTTGTTGGGCTCTAGGATTCTTCCAAGACTGGTTATTTTTAGTCAACACAGAAAGCAGCAAAGATAACCAGAGTAGGATCTGTGGCATTGTGTTTTCCATGCACAGAGCTTTCCTTAAAGGTGCTGTAATTGAGCTGGGCTCTGTTCATATTTTTTGCAGTTCTGGCATATTCGGTGGCTCCTCTGCCTCTCTTCGCACCATTAGCTCAGTTGGGCCCTGAGAACCTGCAGCCAGTTCTCTCCAGCTGAGGTCTCTGAGGCACAACTGATGAGAGAAAGTCTGGATTTATCCATAGAACCACCTTTGTGTGTCTAGTGCATAGCACAGGGGCATGTCTGGGGTCAGTTGAGCAGCATGTGGTAAAGCACTCTATGCTCATGAGGAAACAGCATCCTTGGCAGAAAAGTTGCTACTAGGATCTTATTGACCAAAATTCTAGCACAATTTCCCTTGGATTTTTTTTTTCAATTTTGATGAAAATAATAAACCATATTTCCCACTTATTTTTCCTCAGAAGATACTTGTCTTTCCTAATTATGTAATTGCTGCCTTAATACTCCTTGTGGACTGATGTATTATGGATGAAAAAATTGGGGTTTCCAAAAAGGAGGGCTGTGGAAAGGAAATGAAATCCGACTTCCCAAGATTGTGCTTAAGGCCCAGGAGACTGACTTATAGGACCAGGGTGGGATTTTGTTTTGTTGTGGGAGGCATGTAGAGTATGGGGAGGGACTGAATTATCCTGAAGCAACACAGGAACGTTTTGGAGGCTACAGTAAGAGGTGAAAGGGATAGGGAAAATGACATCAAGAGAGGGACACCCAGAGGAGAACAGTCATCTCTGTTCCTCAGTTCCTTGAGTTCCTGGTATGAGGCTTACAGTGTGACTCCTCTTCTACATGGCCCCATGGTATCTTTAGTAAAATATTCATTCAGTGAGATGTGATTGAGAGGGTCTATTTTTTAGACTTCTTGGAATGCATAGTCTTGCTTCAAAATGCACTAGGATAAAAATGGAGGCTACCTAACAGAGGCAGACATTTTTATGGCCATGGTTTTCCCTAGAATGTAGTCCTTGAGAGGGAGGACTGTGTCATTCAGTCAGTTTTATTTGCTGAAAGACAATTGAAATGCAAACAAAGGGAGGGACCAATAATTCCAGGAACTTGTAATATGATTTGATATTAAATATGTAAGTTATAGAAAATAGGACCACCTGAATATTTTCATGGAAATACTGTCACTGTGGAAATAGACCATAACCATAGGATGGTAAAAGAAGATATTCATTGAACAAATATTCACGCACACTTACCTCGTAGTAAGCACTGTGCCAAGCACTGGGGACCTCGCTGAAGAATCACATGTGCATATGGTCTCCACATTCATGGAGTTTACATTTCAGCCAGAGAGACACACATTGAATAATATAATTGCTATTCTAATAGGTGCTAAAAAGAAGTGCAAAAGTAATAAAAAAAAGAATGTAACAGAGAGATCTGCCCTGGTCTGGGAAATCAGAGAAATTTCTCTGAGGAAATAAGATTTAGCTAAAATATGATGGTTGGGAAGAGAGAATCAATTTACTGGAAAGGAAAAGCAACAGAAAGAGCACAAATAAAGGCCCTGAGGTAGCAAGCATAATGACATGTTCATAGAATGGAACCAGGAGAACAGAGGAAAGAGGGGCAGGGTATTCAGGAACTTTAACCACTTAGTCTTAAAACTAGGGTTTTAGGTTAGTTTTAGCCTAAAAACAGGCTGAGGCAAACAGGCTGCCTTCAGTTTGCCTTAGATGTCCGGAGTTTCAGCACTCAGAGTACTACATCCCCGGAAATTGCTTTGTTTCAAGCAAATGGGAGCAAGTTTTCCAAGACTGTCCCAATTTTAAAGCCAAGAGACCCACATGTTGGGCCTCAGTCTTGGGCGCCCCAGGACATTTGGTCACCACACCTCAGGGTAATAGAAAACCATCAGTGGAAATGGCATGACCTGATTTGAGCTGCAGGCAATGGGCCTGGACTGGCTGTGGGGGCAATTCCCCATCTGTCATTTGTACCACTGAGTGACTACTGGGACCTATCACTGAGATAGGAATCAGGAAGAGGAAGTCAGTTTGGGAGGTAAACCATCAAGAGCTAGGAGTATGTATGTGAAGTTGAAGGACCAGTGTGTCTTCCCTACTGTGGTGTAGCTGGCTCTCTGGAAAAGCTTCTGGGTGGCCTGGATCTGTGAGTGAAAAGCTAGAGAGGAGATACTTACTGGAAGTTATCAAATAGTAGCTGAAACTTTTCGGAATGACTGAGATAAACTAAGGAAACTGTGGAGTAAGAAAGGAGTCTAGTAACTAAGGCCGGAGTAACTTCAATATTTGAAAATTTAGCAAATGCAGATAATTCAAGAAACAAGGCTGAGGAAGTACTGCCAGAGATGTAGGAAGTAAACGGGGAGACCAGTTGTCAGGGCACAAATGGCTTTCCGGAAAGAATAAAGGATCAGTGTTTAGTCTGAAGGAATCCTCAAAAAACCCCACTGAATTTTGCAAAGTAGAAGTCATTGTTAAAACTATTTGTACTTTCATAGTTGAAATTATTAACAAATACTTTATTTTTTTAAATATTTATTTATTTATTTATTTTGAGAGAGAGAGAAAGAGTACAATCAGGGGGAGGGGGAAAGGGAGAGAAAGAAATCCTAAGAAAGCTCCACAGTGTCCGTGCAGAGCCCAATGTGGGGAGGTCGATCCCTCAAACTGTGAGATCATGACGTAAGTCAAAATCAAGAGTTAGATGCTTAACTGACTGAGCTACCCAGGTGCCCCTTAACTTATACATTCAAGAATAAGTTAATAATGTCAACTCCTGGTGCATAAGTACTATTTGGACCCTAAAGAAATACTAGGTTGCACTAGGAAGGGACAAAAATACATAAACTCCTTTCAATAACCCAATACAGAATTCAGGGACTTCTTTGCAAGATTTATTTATATGATATCAAACTGCTTAGTTCCTTGGAATCATAAGCCAGGAATTTGGGCATGTTGGTGCTGTGTGGGTCACATCTCAAAGGTAACACCAAAATGTGGGGGGATATGGTTTCTATTCAATGTACTTTGATTGTACAAATCATATTAACTGCAAACACCAAAAAGAATACAGTGATTTTTCACAAATATACAGAAAAATGTTTCATCTTTAAAGAAGTATTACAGTAGGGATTTAAAACACTGTTTCAGCAAAGGGTCTGAAGTAAATATTTTAGGCTTTGAAAATGGGAAGGCAAAATCAAGGCTATCTGCTGGTATTATTATGTAACAAGAGAGAAAATAAATTTCCACAAACTTGATTTATTTGTTTGTTTGCATATATGTGAGTTAGTTTTTGTAAAACATGTCTACTAATAAAAGAATGATTTGGAATAAAATGAAAGTTAACTGAGGTTCAAAGCCAACCTCCAGAAACACCACTGCCGCTTCCACCACAGAGTGAAGAAAACATGTTGAAATGAGGTCTTGCCCCCCAGGGGTTTCTGAACCCAAGGACTGCCAGATCTCCAAACATCAAGTCCAGCTTTGTTGGCCACCCTGTCTGACATGTTGGGTCCATGCCAACATCAATATTACACATTAATGAAAAAGTTGTTAAAATTCTTAATCCAATAAAGACAAAGAAAACCAAGCATGCAATAAAAATTTTGGAGTATTTATGAGTCAATCCCAACATCATTACACTGACAGGTGTTGTAAAAGACCCTGGGCCTCTGTTGTTGAACACATGAACAGCACACACTTCAAGCAATTGTACCAGATGTTAACAGACTGATTCTTGATTTTACAGGTGTGAGATTCTGAAAGTCCTAGAGTATGATACTCCACTACACAGCATAGGAATTAGGCACAGAGACATGAAGTTCCATAATATCATGACGGGTCATGAGCCCAGAAAGCTGTAGCTAATACATTGGGGTTTGGCTGAGTTTTACCATCCTGATTAAGGTTATAATGTCCAAATTGCTTCCTGATACTTCAAAGGTCTTGAGCTACTGTAAGCTATAAGATGTACAATTATACATAAGTCAGATACGTGGAGCTTGGGTTGTATGCTGGCAAGTATGATCTTCTGGAAGGAAGGAGCCGTTTTTTCCATGGATGTGACAATTACAATCAGTTGTTGAAAACAGCCAAGGTTCTGAGGTCAGAAGACTTATATGACCATATTGACAAATGCAACATGGAATTTGATACACCTTTCAATGGTATGTTGGGCAGATGCTCCTATAAGCAATAGGAATTCTTTGTTCACAGTGTAAACCAGCACCTTGTCAGCTCCGAGGCCTTGGATTTCCTGGAAATGCTTTGACAATCTGACTTCCCGTCATGGCTCACCACAAAAGAGGCCATAGAGCACTCTTATTCCTACACTGTTGTGAAGGACCAAGCTCGAATAGGCTCATCTAGCACATGGGAAGGAGGGGTGGGTGGCAGTACCTCTGTCAGCAGTGCCAATATGATATCAGGGATTTCTTCAGTGCCAACCCCTTCACCCCTCAGACCCCTGTCAGGCTCACCAGTGATTATGGCTGCCAACATCCCCTTGGGATGTTTGTTCCTGCCACTTAGAAGTACTGACCTCTACTGTCTCCTGATCCCTAAACAGAGGCAGGGGAGTCCATTCTCTTCTTGGTGCAACTTGTGCCTGGTAGGGAGGAGTGAAATACTTCAGAAGCACCATGTCTGAACCATTGCTTGTGGATTTATAACAGTTCAAATCATTAAAAAAATTATAAAGGCTGATTTTCTTTTTTTTAACTCAAACTTTTCATAACTCAGGGATCCCCTAAAAATTACCTACAGGTGGAATATTTCATACATAAATTTTTTTCTTCCCTTCTACATTCAGTTGCTCATCATTAAAGGACAACGATAAAACAGCCTCAACCCCCATGGCTGCATTTGAGTAAAGATCTCTTCCCATGTCTACTGTTGTATCTCTACCATCCCACACTTAGAGGAGTTAGGCATCTCTCCAGAGATTACAAAAATGTAGCTTCTTTAGAGGAGGTGGGAAGGAAGGAGGGGAGGGGGGACTCAAACTCTAAGAGCAGTGTAATGCTGCCAATATCACTGTGCTCCAAAGGTGCTTTGGTGAGGTTGTCCTGGTGAATCCACTAGAAATATGTCTTAATTTCACTGAGATGTTGAAAATCTACCCAAAGGGCAGACAGGACCTGAAAATGTCTGTTCAGTAGAAATCATGTCTTATTGACCTAACCCTAACTCCAACTCATTTATAATTTTAGTTTCAGTTTACTTAAAAAGTGTAATGCCTTCCCTCCCAGTCTCTTCACCTTACTTCTGTCCCCTTTCATTTCCCAACATGCCCTTCAGCTGGTAAGAGGGGGAAGGCAAAATCTTTTTCAGTTTTTTCTGACTTGGCTATTTTGAATTGTTAGTTACTAGGCATAACTTCTTGCTTTTTACAAAAGAAATAAATTTACAAAAGAATCATTGTCTACATAGGTTTCAAGTTAGCAAGGCTTTAAGAACTGATGGGAGATGTGACCCCACTGAGTTTCCTTTTAAGCCTTCTACCTTATTTTCCTCCTATTCCGTCCTTCCCTCACAGCCACCCAGTGGGAAGGCCTGCCCATGGTCTTGTAAATGCATCTAACAGGTAGGAGCAGAGCCCCTACCTCCAATGAAATTGAAACAGTAGCCCTGTCACTGTGGGACAACTGTAAACTCTTCTCACAGCCCTGCCTCCCCTTTCTGTCCATATGTATAGAACACTTTGTCCTTCGTATATGAAAGTCAGCCATATGTGAAATTTCAGTGTTGGAATTCTTTTGTGTAAAGAATCTTATTTGGTGTAAAGACATGTTTGGTTGTATTATCAAGATGAGGGGTAAGATCCCTGTGTAAAGGTCTCACTGGGTAGATGTCTCACATTAGCTTCTGAGGGGCTTGAGTCCTGTTTTGTAGAGGTCACCCATGGCCCCCATTTTTATACACCCTTGCTTTAACCCATGGTACCAGGCAGGGTTGAAAAGCCTTTAAAAAGCAACAAGCCAAAGCATCTCTAGGGATTAAGGAACCTTTGCCATCACATTTACTTTGTGTATCAGCAGTGCAGGGTTTGAGGATGGAGAAGTGGCCAGTTTTCCTGTTTGTGTGTGTGTGTGCCGTGGATTTTCCACTGGAATTCAACCACCTAAGGTTATCAGGTGCTTTCCCAAGTGAAGCTTAGTTTTCCAAGTATAATAGCAAAACCTTCAGCTCTGTATTTTCTGCCATTATTTCATTAACATAGCTGCCCATAGGAACTGGGAAAAATTCTTCCAACATACTTTAAGGCCTGGAGTCTTAGTTCCATTCCTCTACCTATATAGATAGATTCATAAGCCTTTCTCACCTGGTGTCATGGGTACACATAACCCTTCTTGGCTCTAGCAATGTTATCAAGGTGGTAGCTTGAATGAACATAAAGGTAAACTTTAGAGGAAGCTAAAACCTCCTTTTAAAATGTTTCTCAACCACAGGGAAAATGTTCTGACTGTGTGGCAGGGTGTTTTTCTTACCTTTGGCCACTTACAGTGGATATTTCCTGTTCTTAACCTGGCTATGCCCTAGAATGCTGCAGGAGTTGCCATGTTGAATTTGTGCAGAAGCTAAAAGCACGGGATTTTTCCAGAGATGCAATTTGTGATTATATTTGCACTGGCTTGGGATATGAATGGACACTTAGGGCTAATAAATTCTATCTTTTGAGGTTGGGAAGGGAGTTGTAAATCAAGACTCCACATCCCACCCTTGTAGCTCAGAGACTCTAGGTGTGGCTGAGGCTGATGTGGAGTGTTAGAGAAGCTGCACCTGCTAACACACATCAGACCTTTCAAGAAACTGAAGGTGAATGCAGAAGACTCTGGCATGCCTTTTAAAATACATATGTAGATGTTCTTAAAATGTTACTTAAGAAGTCGGTGCAGAAGCATGGAAAAAAAAAAAGACCTAATTAGGTGAGTGGGGGTGGGGCAAGGATTTACAGAGTAGCAACTTTTGTGTTCTTGCAAATTACCTCATCCTGTACCTTGCACTGGGACACTATTTCTCAGCTCTATCCTGTGTGTGCAGTGATTAGGTGGCTGGAAATGGAATGCCAATATAAGACAACTAGGCTGGCAATTACTCTGAAATGTTTTTTAAATGTTTTTTAACTTTGTTTGAAGTGGTCTCTTTTTTCTTTAAGTATGAAATCAGGAGTTTCCCATCCCTTCCTGATGTATTGGTTGTAACTGTATTGCATTTGACACATCAAACCCTAACTGTGCTAAGAAGGAGTTGTGCCATGAAGAAAGAGCTTTAATCTTTTTAAATAAAAACTTTAAAACAAATGAAGAAAATAAAGTTAATATTCTTTATTATAGTATTCATTGTAAATGAACATCTGTAAAATTCATTTTTAGTTTGTGGCCCATACAAATACTGGATTTGGCCCATGGGCCATATTTGCCAACTGCTATGTTACACACACACAACACACAACACACAACACACACACACACACACACACACACACACACTATTTGTATCGATATTTTGCTGAGGTAACTGAATAGTTTTTATCCAGGACCTCAAAATCTCCACTGATATGAAGATTTTTTTTAAAGACTGAATTCACAAAAATTGGATTCCCACATCCCATTATAGATAAAATACAACTGAGACAATTTTAGAAAATGACAAATATGATTATGGTGGAAATTATCTGGGTAAATGGTGCTCAATTTTTCAGTTTTCTCTTATTTTAAAAGACCATCACTTTTACTTCATACCTACATCCCTATAATAATACATTATTTGTCTTGTATCCTAAAAATTTCTATCACTTAATAGCATTTGTATCATTCTATTTTTTTAATCTCTTAATTATGATATTTTCTGTCTTTTACTTAAAAACATCTAAGAGAAAATAACAGAATAGAAATACTTGTTAATTCTGGCTTTAGTATAAATAGCATTTGCCTTTGTTTTCCATAAGGAAATTTATTTGCTACTTACTTATAGAGACACTCAACCTTCCTGTTCTGAAATAAGGTCTCAGAAAGAACTAATTCCAATATTCATTTTAAGTTTGTGACTAAGACATGTGACCATGACTTAATTGTATTAAATAAGTGATGGAAAATTTGGCAAATCTGAATGGAAGGCATTTGAATTTGAATTGAAGGTATCTGAACTTGAATGGAAGATATTTATTTCCTCTTGTCCTTGTTCCTTCTTTGAGGCCTTTTCACTCAGAAGTGGATAGGAATACATCCTCCCCACCAAAAGAATCACCATTGTCTCAGTGAATTATGAGTTTTACTTTGTGTCATTATCAGGGCCAAAGTGAAACCACACATTTTAGATGGACAGCTGGAATACTATGATAAAGATGCCTGTGTTAGTGAAATATTTTAGACTTTTAATAACATTGAAGTTTCCCACAAAGAAACCCAAGAGGAAGGTTTTGTACAGGTAGGTTATTTAGGAAAGTAATTCACAAAAGCAGAAATAAGGATGGGGGATGGAACTATGGACAGCGGGTAAAGCTAATACAATGATTAACGGAGTTGGCTCCTGTTACCATTGTTCCATCTTGCAGGAGTTTCTGAAATATATCTGCCTCCCCCGAGGTAAGAAAGGGGGAAAATTGTCCACTGGGGCCTGATCCATAGTCAATGAGTCAGTGGTGACTCCATAGTCCCACATGCTTAAAAGCCTATAGTTACCCATGGCCACGGCACTAGAGAAGATCCAGAGCAAGGAAAAAATGGGTTTGAAGTTGTGTGAAGCTGGGGAAGCCTCAAGAGGCTAATTGTGGCTCTTTCTCATAGGACAAAACAAACCTAAAATTTGTTCAAATGCAGCTTCTGAGCTTGGGTACAAATATTCCTGAGGCATAGCCACTTGTCCTAGAATGTCCCCTGAGGCTTCCTTTATATTAAATAGTTTCTCATACCAGGCTGGAGAAATTCCTGCAGTGCCAAAACGTCAGTCAAAGATTTAAGGTTTGCAAAATACTCTCTTTACCCTCCCCCCCTTTCAGAAATTGTAGGGAGGGGGGCTAGGGCAGAGGTTACATTCTTTATCTGCAACTGATGCTAGAAAAAAATCTAAACACTACATTCAGACATGACCATAATTGGCATCACTTTTGAAGTATGAAATCCAACTTATGAATAAACAGACTAAAACTTGTCCAACATAAGTCATCCCATAATCACTTAATGAGACTGTTTTGTCTGTTGTCAAATGGAGCTGAATTTAACTTTCATACAGTCATTTCCCCACAGACCTGGAGGAGTCTGAACAGGTAACACTTGCTTTGCAAATGCAGAAAGGGAGGATCACAGAGATAAAGTGACATGTCAAACATGACCCAAAAAATTCAGGCTCAGGTGTTCAGACTTCTAGACTAATGTTTCTCCTCTATCATTCCAATAGAATTATTTTGTCTTCCTGATGTTCACTTCATGTAGCAAAATTTTCTATTTCCATCTGAAGCACTGCCTCCTCCACTGCTCTGTAGGACAGCATTCAGTGTAAGGCTCATTTGGTTTGTAGTTTTCATCCAAACAAGACAACATCTTCGTTCCACCAGATGGAATTTTCCTGAGTCCTGGAGTTCAGGGCCACCCCAAGAAGCATGTCCCTTTTTTCCCACAAAACATTTCTAGGGCCTTTTACAGAAACTTCTACATTTTGTGTCTCTCCTTAAAAGCCCCTTAGAAAGAGCACTTGTGCTTAACTGATTTAACATTAGATTCATTAATTTATTATATTAATGTATAATTACATTAATTTCCTATATTAAATTATTGTTTATAATCCATCAATTCATTAAACATTAATATTCACTTTTCAGGTGTAAATTAAGGCACCTCACTACTGGATCAGGGAAGGATAACGTAGTTAATAACTATCTTATTGTTACTATGGCACACAGGGGCACTATTGACTCAAAACCAGAAATGTACTAACAAGACTGACAAACCAGAAGCTAGGAAACCTAGACTCTAGTCCTCTGCCATCAGGGCATCTGCTAAGGAGACAATCACCATTCTCCAGCCTCAAGTCATTTCCTATGTTTATGGGCTCTGATATCAGCAAGAGTCAACAGACAAGCTGCAGAGAGAAGGGTGTGGGGCTTCAGCCTTTGCCAGCCTAGATGAGGTGATCCTTGGCAGGATGATCTGTTGGTTGAATCCATGCCCTTAAAGAAACTGGATGTTTGGGGAGGTTTCTTCTATATTTGAAAATCCAAAAGGAGAGGTAGAAATGGATGATGAACTTGTGCAGAGACACCTGACTGGTGGTCTTCCTGTATTTGGTTGAACCTACTCACCAAAGTGACTCAGACAGAACACAGAGACAGGGGTGGGAGGGTATGTAAACCAATGGAGAAAACTCTGGGGTTTTCTCCTCTTATCCCTATTACTTTTCCCTTCTAGTTATGTTGAGTTTTATCTCCTCTTCTCCTAGATTTTTAAGATAGTTTATCTTAAATTTTTTTCTGTTTTAATCATTTAAAAACATAAATTTCAAATGTAATGTTGATATGGTTGAGTTTTAGTTCTCTTTGAATTCAAAATATGTTCTTAATTGCTCTTGTGGTTTCTTCTTTGGACCATAGGTTACTTAGAAGTGTGTTACTTATTATTGAGTATTTGGTGATTTCCCAGGTTATCTTCCTGTTATTGTGTTTATTTTAATTTTGCTATGAGCAGAAAACAAATTCTGTATGATTTCAACCCTTTTAAATTTGCCGAGTTGGGTTTTATGTCCTAGCATATGACGTCTCCTTCTAAAACAGAAAAGAATATACTGTTGGATAGTTTTCAGTTAGGTCAAGGTGGTAGGCAGTGTGGTTCAGATTCTCATATTCTTTACTAAATTTATTGTCTACTTGTTTCATTCATTACAGAGAACAGGGTGTAAAAAACCTCATTTTTAAATTTGTCTGTTTCTCCTTGTAGACCCATCTATGCTTTCTTCCTGCCTGTTTGCATATGTTACTATAGGTGCTTACACATTTAGGAATTTGTTCTTGTTTTTACTAATGGCCCTTTTATAATTATGAAATGTCTCTCTCTGGGAATTTATCTTGTTGTGAATGCTAATTTGTCTTAAAGCAATAAATCAGTCCAAAACTTTTATGGTTGGTTTTTGCATGGTATTTTTTCCATCATTTTACTCCTGACAATCTGTGTCTTTTTACTTAAACTATATATTTTCTGATATATAGTTTCTGCTTGGGTGACTCAGTCAGTTAAGCTTCCAACTCTTTATTTCAGCTAAGGTCATGGTGTCACAGTTCATGGGTTCAGGCCCCAAGTCCAGCTCTGCACTGACAGTGCGGAGCCTGCTTGGGATTCTCTCTCTCTCCCTCTGTCTCTGCATCCCCCTTGTTCATATTCTCTCTCCCTCTCTCAAAATAAATAAAGTTAAAAAAATAAAAATAAAAAATAAATTACATATATATTTTCAAATAGCGTTGAATTGCTTTTATCCAGTCTGATAATCACTGATTTCAAAATGGTGTATATAGGGGTGCCTGGGTGGCTCAGTCAGTTAAGCATCTGACTTTGGCTCAGGTCTTGATCTCATGGAGTTGTGCATCTGGCTCTGTGCTGACAGCTCAGAGCCTGGGGCCTGCTTCGGATTCTGTGTCTCTCTCTCTATCTGCCCCTCTCCCACTCATACTCTCTCTCTGTCTCTCAAAAATAAATAAAATGTTGAAAAAAATTAAAATGCTGTATGTTGTCCATTTGTATTCAATGTAATTTTTATATGTCTTGTTTTAAGTCTACCATTTTTCTATTCTGTTTTATATTTATTTATTCTTTTCTCTTTCCCCCGCTTTCTTTGAACCAATTTTTAATATTTAATTTTATGACCTCTATTGGCTTTTAAGCTATACTTCTTTGTTTTAAATTTTTAAATTGTTGTAGACATTATAACATGCATATTTAACTTATTACACTTTGCCTTTAATTAATATTATTGCTATAACTTAAAAACTTTATAGCAGTTCACTTTCTTTTATCTCTCATATACATATTTTATCTCTGCCTATATTATAAGCTCCAGAATAGCATTTAATGTTTGCTTTAAATAATCAGTGTTCCTTTAAAGACAGTCAGAAATAAGAAAAAGGACTATTCTGTATTTGCTGCATATTTGTCATTTGTAGTGCTCTTTGCTGGCTTCCATAGATCTGAGTTTCAATTTGCTATAATTTCCCTTGCCTTTAGTGAACTTTGTGGATTTCTTGTAGTGGAAGTCTCCCAAAGACAAATGATCCAACAACCTTGGTTTACCTAAAATATGCTTATTTTGCCTTCGTTTTTGTAAGTCATTTTTGTAATACAGAGAATTCTAGGTTAGTAATGCCATTTTTAAAGGAGTCATTCTACTTTATTCCTGATTGTTCTGTTTCTGATGAAATTTTAGCAGCTACTTTTATCATTGTTCCCCATATCCAATATCACTGTGGTTTATTTCTCTGACTGCTTTTAAGATTTCCTTTTTTGTCTGTGGTTTTTATCAGTCTGAAACGACATGGTTTGTTTTGTGTTTTCCTGATTTTTAAAGCCACAGGTTTATCTTTTTCATTAAATCTGGAATTTTTTCAGTCATTATTTCTGTGATTTTTTTGACCCCAATTTCACTCTCCTCTCCTTCTGGCATCCTGACCACAAATATGATAGACCATGGGCCATTGACTTTTCCAGTCATTTTTTAAAAATTTATTTACTTATTTTGAGAGAGTGAGAGAAAGAGTGGGGGAGGGGCAGAAAGAGAGGGAAAGACAGAATCCCCAGGCAGGCTCTGCACTAAGAGTGCAGAGCCTGACACAGGGCTCAAACTCATGAACCCTGAGATAATGACCTGAGCTGAGATCAAGAGTCAGACACTTAACCCATTGAGCCACCCAGGAGTGCCCCTCTTTGCTTCCGTTTTTATTATCCTATCTCAAATCCCACTAATCCATCTCCTGTACTATCTAATCTATTGTTAGCCTGTCAGAAAAAATTTTCAATGCAGATATTGTATTTTGCTGATGCAGAATTTCCATTTGTTCTTTTTCTAAATGTGAATTTCTATGCTGAGTCCCCATGTGTCATTCTTTTTATCCCCCTTTCCCTTAAATTGTGAATATATTGATAATAACTGTTTAGAAGCCCTTACCTTATAATTCCAACATCTCTTAGTATAGTCATTTTCTATGGCTTTCTGAAAATTGTAGATATTCTGTTACAGAGAGTTTGAATTATCTTAGCTTCTTATGGAAAATATTGAGCTTTGTTTTAGTCATTCACTGGTTGATCAGCTTCATTCTATTCATGCTTGTGTCCTTTACTCTATGGATAGTGTAGCCCTGTGCTCTGGCCTTACTGTGCTCTCACCTGGATGCTTGCCATGTTCATTCTGGTGGGGTCACTCTCTCATGTCTGCCAGCATTATGTGACCCTACCAACCCCAGTAGCTCTTCCCTGCTGAACTTTAGGGAATCTCATCCCATGTATATAGCACTTAGTATTTGGGCAAAGACTCAAGGCCACTCCTATACCCTCTGGACACCTTCTTCTTTATACCATGTTCCTCATAGTCCAGCCACTTCATTGGCCCTGAACTTTATTCTGTGTTTCCTCCACCCAGTATTGCCACTAGACTCTGGGTTTGAATTCCCTATGGAATGGCTTAGGAAGTACCCCTAGTAAGAAAGCCAGAGACAGGGGAAATTTGTCTCATGAGATTCTCTTCTCCCAAGGACCCCAGCTCTGCCTTTCCTCCCATGACTAAACGAGGTTGTTTTATTTTGTAGTTGGAAGACAAGTCTGATATGTATTACTGCCTCAGGGTTCAAACCAGAAGCTCCTGCATTATTTTTTTTAATGTTTATTTATTTATTTTGAGAAAGAGAGATAGAGAATGAGTGGAGGAGGGGGCAGAGAAAGAGGGAGAATCCCAAATAGGCTCCACAGTCAGGGAAGAGCCCCACCCGGGGCTGAATCTCATGACCCAGAGATCACAACTTCAGCCAAAATCAGGAGTCCCATGCTGAACCAACTGAACCGCCCAGGCACCCTGCAGCTGCATTTTTAGTATAATGAAATTAAACTTCTTTTTTTAATTAATGTATTTATTTTTGAGAGAGAGAGCACATGAGTGAGGGGCAGAGAGAAAGGGAGAGAGAGAGAATCCCAAAGTGGGGCTTGAGCTCACCTAATATGGGGCTTGAACTCATGAACTGTGAGACCATGACTTGAGCCCAAGTCGGACACTTAACCAACTGAGCCACCCCGGTGCCCTGAAAATGTAGTTCTTATAAATAAACATTGAATGAATTGAGAAATATTATGATAACAACATGTTATAATGGAATAAGTCCTCTTAAGGGTTTTAGAAGTTTGGGATTAAGTTCCCAGATATAAGACTTCAATTAATTACTTAATCAGTCTAAACCTCAACTTTCTTATTTGTAAATTAAGGAGGGAGTATTAGATTATTTGCAAAGTGCTTCTTAATTATATATTTGTATTCCATGGCACAAAGATAAAATTCATGATTTTTTCAGTTTCAAAGAAACCCAAAAATCATCCCCTTTATATTAACTCTGATAATAGTTCATAAATGCTTTGATTAGAGAATTAAAATGAGGAGAGAAAGACTGAACATTTAATGTACTATCAAATTGTCTTTTATATGCTGTGTCTAATGTTTAGCACATTATAGACATTTAAATTTTCCATAAGAATAAATGTAACATATCAAATAACTCAGTGAGTGGTACCATCAAGAAATCATTCTTCCCAAGTGGAGCAGACAAAGTGTTGTATATTAATTCTAAGAATGTGTTGAATAATGGCTGCCAATTTACTCATTTAGACTTCCTCCTTTAGTATAGGCTGTTTCGGTTTAGTAACCAGGCTTAAATAAAATTGGAATAGTTGGTGTGATTTGAGGATTGAAGATTCACATCATTTACTTCCATTTATAGATATTTCCATAAATACCTATAGAAAACTTATATACCAAGAACTGCACTAGCTTCTGGAGACAAAATAATAGTCAAAATAAACTTGGTTCCTTCTATCAGAGTTTAGAGTCTATTGGAGAAGATAGGCATTAATAAGAATAAGAAATAAATGTTAATGTTTCAACTGTGAAATGCTCTATTAAAGAGAAGAATGTGGTTCAATAAAGAGGCTATAATGTGGATGTTAGCTTGGGGGAGAAACAGCATGCCAGGAAGAAGCAACAGCCTGTATAAAGTCCTTTAGTGAGAGGCGGCTGGGCAAATCTGAGGGCATAAATGAGAGTGGTTTGGCAGAAGTAATGAGCATAAGGAGAGTTAGCTACAAAATAAGGCTAGAGGAATGGTTAGGAGCCAGGTTATTTGTTTTGGTAGGACATGTTAAAATCTTTGCCTTTTTCCAAAAATAATGGGACACATGGAACATTCTTGAGGTTAGACCATATATTAGGTCACAGAATAAGCCTAGACAAATGTAAAAATACTGAAATCATGCAAAGAATCTTCTCCAGCAACAATGAAATGCAAATAGAAATCAATCCAGGAACTCCAAAAAATTTACAAATGTGTGGAAATTAACAATGTTCTCTTAAACCACCAATGAATCAAAGAAGAAATCACAAAGAGAAATCATAAAATACTTTCAGATGAATGAAAATGAACACACAATGTGACAAAATTTATGGGATGCAGCAAAAGCAGGGTTCACAGGGAAATTTAGAGCTATAAACACCTACAGTAAAAAAGAAGAAAGGCCTCAAACTGATTATCTAATTTTACACCTTAAGGAACTATAAAAATAACAAATTAAAACCAAAGCCAGCAAAAGGAAGGAAATAATAAAAGTTAGATCAGAGATAAATGAAATAGACAATCAAAAATAATAGAAACAAAAGTTTTTTTTTTTTTTTTTTAAGATCACTAAAAATGAAGAGCACTTAGCTATACTGACTAGGAAAAAAACAGAGAAGACTAAACTTACTGACATCAGAGGTGAAAGTGGAAACATTACTACCAAACTTGTGTAAATAGAAATATAAAGAATTATAAGAGAACATTATAAGTGGCTGTTTACCAACACAGATGAATTGGACAAATTCCCAGAAAAACACAAACTACATAAACAAACTAAAGAAAAAACAATCCATATGACCTATAACCAGTAAAGGGATTGAATGGGTAATCAAAAAACTCCCAAAAAAGAAAACCCCAGGAATAAATGGCTATCCTGAAGAATTCTATCAATTCTTCCAATCACCAGGGAAGGAAGAATTACCACCAGGTCTTCTCAAACTCCTCTAAAACATAGAGGAAGAGAGCACTCTTCCTAACTAATTCTATGAGGACAGCATTATCTTAATATGTAAGTCAGACAAAGATATCCTAAGAAAAGAAAACTACAGATAAAATCCCTTATAAATATAGATATAAAAATACTCACCAAATACTAGCAAAGCAAATTCAGCAGTATATTAAAAATATTAATAGCACAATTATCGTAGCCCAGGCCACAATAACAAAATACAATCAATTGGGTAGCTTCTCACAGTTTTGGAGGTTGGAAGTATGAGATTGGGGTGCCCTCAGGATCAGTTCCTTTGTGGGGACCAAGTTTGTGCCTGGTTTGTACATGGGGACCTGGTTTGTACATGGGCATCTTTCATTGTACCCTCACACAGTGGAAAACAGACTGAGACAGAAAGCCGGCTCCCTGGTGTCTTTTATAAGGATGCTAATCCCATTCATGAGGGCTCCACCTTCATGTTATAACTACCTCCTAAAGGTCTTGCCTTCAAATACCAGAGATTAGGGTCTCAACATGTGAACTTGGGGATGAGGAGGAACACAAACATTCAAGCCTTTGCAATGACTAAATAGGACTTATCCCATGAGTGCAAGGGTGGTTCACCACATGAAAATTAAACCATGTGATATATCACATTAAGAGAATCAATTTTTTAAATAGAATAATCACCCAATTGAGGCAGAAAAAGAATTTTATTAAATCCAACAATCTTTTATGATAAATACATTTAAACTAGTAATAGAAAGAAATTTCCTCAATCTGGAAAGGACATTAATGAAAAATCCACAACTAACTTCATGCCCAGTGGTGAAAATCTGAAAGCCTTCCCTCTAAAATCAGGAACAAGACAAGAATGCTTGCTTTTTCCAGGGTTATTAGGCAAGAAAAAAACTAAAAACATCAAAATCGGAAAGGAAAAAGCAAAAGCATCCTTATTTGCAGATGTCATGAGCTTATATCTGGAATATAAATGCATAAAGAGACTATAAGAGCTAATAAATAAATTAAGACAAATTATAGCATGCAAAAGTCAGTTTCATTTCTAAACACCAGTAATGAACAATCTGAAAAGGAAATTAAGAAAACAATTGTGTTTATAACAGCATCCAAAAGAATAAAACATCTAGGAATAAGTGTAGCCTAGGAAGTGGATGATTTGCCCACTCAAAAGCACTGCTGAAATAAATTAAAGAAAACTTAAATAATGTAAATGCATCTGGTGTGTGTTTGGGACACAATCTTGTTAAGATCACAATACTACCCTAAGGAATTTAGAGATTCAATTAAATTTCCAATGGACTTTTTGTAGAAAAGAATAGTTACTCTTCAAATTCCTACCAAATTACAAAGGGCTCTGAGGAGCCAAAATAATTTTGAAAAAGAACCAAGATGGAGGACTCACACTTATGATTTGAAAACTTACCACAAAGCAACAAACAGTGATCAAGCATTGCATAACTGGTGTAAGGATAGGCCTGTAATCCAATGGAATAAATTTCATTCATTCATTCATTCAACCCAGAAATAAACTCAAATGATTTTAGAAGAGAGTGCTGACATCATTCAATGAGGAAAGAATAGTCTTTTCAACAAATAGTGCTGAGAAACAGGCTCCTCACCTGCATAAGAATGAATTTATACTCAACCTCACACCATCTATAAAAATTAACTAAAAATGGATCAATGGCCCAAATGCATGAGCTAAAACTATTAAACTCTTAGAAGAAAGCACACTGTAAATCTTAATGATGCTGGATTGGTCATAGATTCTTCATATGACACGAAAAAGCAAGAGCAGCAATAGAAAATATAGATACACTGTACTTTAATAAAATGTACAACTTTCATGCATCAAAAGACATTATCAAGAAAGTGAAAGACACCCCACAGAATGAGAGGGAATATTTTTAAATAGTATGCATGATAAGGGTCTAAATACAGAACATATAAAGAATTCTTAGAACACAACAACAAAATACAAACCACTCAATTTAAAAATGGGCAAAGTACTTGAATTGACATTTCTTTAAATAAAATATGTAAATGACTATGAAACACTCAACATCATCAGCAATTAAGAAAATAAAAACCACAGTGAGATACACTTTACACCACTGAGATGATTATAATTTAAAAAGAAGGGGATAACAAATGTTGGTGAGGGAATGGAGAAATTGGAGCCCTCTTACACTGCTGGTGGAAATGTAACATGTCTCAGCTATTGTGAAACACATCTTGGTAGTTCCTCAAAAACTTAAACATAGAATTGCAATATGATCCAGCAATTTCACTCAACAGATGGATGAATAAATAAAATGTGGTATATACAGACAATGGAATATTATTCACCCATGAAAAATAACAAACTACTGATATATGCTATCATATGAATGAACCTTTAAAACATTATAGTAAGTGAAAGACTACATATTACATGATCCCATTTATGTGAAAATCAAAACCTGGAAATCCACAGAGATAGTAAGCAAATTGATAGTTGCCAGATACCAGGGGTCAGGGAAAATGGGAATCAACTGCTTAATACATTTGGAGTTTTCTTTTAAGGTGATGAAAATGTTTTAGAACTTGATATTAAATGCTGACTACATAACATTATCAATGTGCTAAATGCCAATGAATTACACATTTTAAAGTGGTTACTTTTACTTTATGAGAATTTCACCTTCATAAGAAATTTACATGACTGAAATTATAACAACTCAAAGCAAGAATACATTTTATGAAACAATTATGCATTTACATTATTGGGAAAAAATTATACCCAAGATTAACATAAATCACACTTAACCTTTTTCATATTCTTCAATTTTATAGCAAATAAGCTCTTCACTATTTAGTTGCAACTTATTTTTCTACTTTCATCAATATCCTAACCCTACCTTCCATAAAACATAATAAAGTTACATACATATTGCCAACAATTCTTCAATATCGTGTTCATTCATCATTCTGTACGTTTGCACATGCTACTTAAAATATTGTTTAAAATGACAAAAAAAATGCAAAAGACCCTATGATCTGACAGTATGAAGTATATAGCCATCAAACATTGTGATTTTCATTTTATAAGCTATTGACACAGAAAATATTCATAACGAAATGCTAAGTGTAAACATATAGGTTGACTTTCCGGAGGAATATATTAACTACTGCCTAATTTGGAAATGTGTGCATGTGTTAGTGTACAGAAAAATATAGAAAAACATTTAAAAATATATACACTACAGTTTTAGCAACGGACACTTTTGTAATAGAATTTTTGTTTCTTCTTAAATTTTTTGTGCATGTTTTGTTAATATCTTGTCTTAATTTTATAATCCAAAAAATAATTCATTTTATTTTTTAATGGAAATATATTAAGTGACTTTAAAGGTTATTTTACACAAAAATGAGGCGATAAGATTTTCACACGGAAAAATTTACTCTAACAAATATGTATGTGCAAAAAAGATGCATGTATACACGTTAAAAAATTTCAACAACTGTCCGGGCTATTGGTTATTTGGATTAGGGGTGTGGTGTTGGTGGCCATGAAAAGGTGATGACTTTCAGAAATAGTAGAAGAAATTGATAGAAATTGGTGATGCTTAGTTACTCTCTGCTCTCCAAATGCTATGCATTTGGCATAAGCATATCCAATTTTTTTTTTGCCATTCAAATATGGAAAATAACCAGTGGTGGGCAGCATTTTAAATCAGTAACATTATAATGTGACAAACGTATCCTCCAGTATTGCCTCAGCAGTGAGCTCTTCCTAGGATTCTAGAAGCAATAGTGACACCTGAAACCGAAATAGAAAGAAGAGGCTGGTGCATGAAAAAACAAATTGGAGCCACCAGACAATGGATTATAACTTTCCACATATAATTCATTATTCTTAAATATTTTGGTTTTTCACTTTATTTTTTTACTCTAGAAAATGTGTTGAAAGTGAATTGCCTGGTGCAAGTTAGCAATGTGTTGGCTTCTCCATTTCAAGGGAGAAATTTAAAACTGCATGTCCCAGAATTCCCTTGCCCTTGGAAAGCAGAAGATAAGGGAAACTCATTATTCTCCAAAGAGAAGACACCACAAATCATCAGTTAGTAGCTTCTCTTGGCTTCCAAGGCTTCTCCTGAGAGTCACTCACCACGGTGCCACAGAAGCTGGGGTAATGGTCTGTGTTCTTCCCATGACTCCCTTTAAAAAAGAGATATTTACTCCCCCTGCCATTTCAGTGATTGTATAAACCTTTAATTCTCTCTGCTAGCCACTAAGTGAACTGAGTTTCACTGTTTATTTCCTACTTGAAATTATAATCATTCATGAGAGTTTTTTATTCTTATTTAAAAGTCTTTTTAAGCATTTTAAAAAACAAATCTGTGCCACTATTTTCTATAATAATCCTCAAATATCAGAATGGTATTCATAAATAAAACATGTATACTAAACCCAAACAGTATTATGTGAAATCACCAATGGTTGCTAAGAAAATTATTTGTAATAACATGATGAACTACATTAAACGAACAGTAATAACTGGTAACACAGTTGTTTGTTAAATAACTTATTTGGCAAACATCTACTGAATGCTTGCTTATTGTCCATCTATATGCAAGACTATGTGTAAGATAGAATGTATGATAAATTGAATAAGAAATGGTCCTTATTCCAAAAGAACTCATCATCTGGGGACAGTACTGAAGGAAAATATCATGAAATACATTATATGGCAATAGTAATAATAGTAAAAACAACTAGCACTTACCAATAACAATACCAATAGAAATAATAGCAAAAACAACTGGCACTTACCAAATTTATGTCAAGAGCTAGAATAAGCAGTCTATATACATTATCTCATTTAAGTGCCACAACAATCCAATGAACTAAGCATTATTACCTCCATTTCACAGGGGAGGAGATACTTTGAAAAGTTGTATAACTGGCTCCATATCAAACAGCTAGTAAATGATAACACAGGGATTCAAATCCAGACCTGTATAACTCCAGAGCACAACTACTACACTTTTCTGCCAACCATATGAGTGATTTCCAAAGGAAACACAGACAGGGGAAAGTCATTCCTTTACAGAGAAAGTGACTTTTAAGTCCAGGCTAGAAATTTTCCACATGCTTAAGAATGTGTAGGAATTTAAGACAAATGAATGAAATACACTCATATGTGACTAGAAAAGAGAATGTAAGAGGCTATTGACAGCTGATGAGTCTTCAAAGGAAGTAAAAGTACTTTCTGAATTTAAATTAAGGACCTTAAATGTCAAAGAGCCAAGAATAACATGCTTTCTATCTAGACAGAATCTCATTATTTTTTAATGAATAAAAGCAATTTTGATGTGTACATAAAGTTATCAAATGACCACAAGGGGATATATCATCAGATGACTTTCATTCTTTAGTTAAATATTGGAAATTTAAAGGTTTGAATTTACTGTCGCATACATGCATGCTGTCAGCTGGTTGTATATTGTTGACCAACAGTTCTTTTGAGTTTAATAGCATGCAAAAGAAACAAAATATATATCCCCTGTGATTTGAAAGTCATTGCAAAGCTCTGTATGCCAAATGGGCATTATACTAGCCTGTCACCGAGAAAGAAATTCTTATATTCAGAATCACCCTTTGAGTTTAAGACAAACTTCTCTTCAGTGAAATGTCAGAGAGAGAAAGACAAGCATAGTATAATCTCACTTATATGTGGAATCTTTAAAAAAAAAAAGCCAAACTCATAGAAATAGTTGTTTCCAGGGGCAAGAGAGTGAGGAAAAAGGGAAGTCTTTAAACACTGTCTATAGAGTCATGACTTTGTCCTCTGATAGATTAGGTGGGTATTAGCTTGAAAATTGGAATACAGGAATGGATGGAGCAGGACACAAACGATGTACGTTTTCAGTAGAACTGGGAATGGACAAGGTCCTAATGACAGGGCAGATGGTGACAAAGAGGGGTTTGTAGGATTTTGGCTGGGGGGATGGTTTAGAGGGACAGGGAAAGAGAGGAAAATGAGAGGAATAGTATTTAATATCAATATTGATTTTATATGGAACTCATAGGCTGTAGCACTAAGGAAGAGAATAATAGTTTCAACAAAGGTACTACTAGGAAAATTTGAATCAAGAATAAAAATACAAGCTTTCTCAAATAGCAAAAAAAATAACAACATGGTAATTACAATCAATAGACCTTATTTAGATCTTGATTAAGATGAACTTCAAATATTTACAAGACATTCAGAGAACTTTGAGTAGCAAATAATGGATATTTAATAATAATAAGGAATTATTATCTGTCCTTTGTGGGTAACAATATTATAGCTATTTTTAGGAGTCGTTTAAAGAAACAAACTGGAATTTTTATAAATAAAATAATATGATGTCTGGGATTTGCTCAAAACAAGCTGGTGTGAGCAAGGAAGTAAATGCGGTTATAAATTAAACAAGACAGTCATGAATAATAATTGTTGCGGTTGGGAGATGTATATATGTGGTTCAGTATAGCATTCTTTCTACTTTTGTATACATTGGATGTTTCTCACTAAATATTTAAAAGTAATAAGTTGATGTTGAGAGGAAAAAGTAAAATTCAGAAGCTAGAGGAAAGAGTACTCCAAGGAAGATCTGAATGGTAAAACCAAAAAGAGAAGAACTAATGGGAGTGTGGAAAGGGGGCAGTTGGGAAGGAAAACATATCAAAGGAGGGGTGCTAAGTATGTTAAGCAATCTATGATATTGACACTTCCCCAATTTCACCTATAAAGTCTTCAAAATTTTTTAAATTAAATTCCTTACGTCTCATTAACATTTTGAACTGACTGCATCTTTTCTAGACAATGCAAATAGTTTTGAATCCCTGCAGTGAGGAAGTTGACAGGCAGCAGTGGGAGGAGGGAACAGAGGCTCCAGACAGGGGCAAAAACACAAAACCAGCTGGTCCAATAGAAGCCACCTCTGAGAGGAGAGCTCAAGAAAGAGCAATTTGGGTAGGTTTAGAAGCCCAACCCTGTGGAAGAGTGTGCCTGTCTCAGTGATCCTTCTGCAAATAACAGCTGCGACCTCTAGACAAATTACAGAAAGGCAATTGCCTGAGGAATCTGGAATCTGATTTTTTTAAGGCAAATTTTGGAAAGGAGTCTAAATGTGGAGCAAGCAATTGCCATGGCACCAGTACCCCGATTTTTACATCTTTGCCCCAAGGGCAACGCAGTCATCATGGTGACCACATAATGGTGCCTAAAATTCTAATACAGAACCGAGTATATTTCTGGCTGAAGGAACCAGGGCAAAGCCTCAGGGGCTACCTTCACCGGAGAGCTATGTGTGAGCCTCCAAATAGACAGAACCAGTGGGAAAATAAAACCCAAATATGTTTTTCTTTGAGTTGTTGTTGTTGCTAAAGTTTATTTATTTTGAGAAAGAGAGAGATAGCACGCAAGCATGAGTGGGGAAGGGGCAGAGACAGAGAGAAAGAGAGAGAGAGAGAGAGAGAGAGAGAATCCCAACAGACTCAGAGCTGTCAGCATGGAGCCCAATACGGTGCTTGATCCCCTGAACCATGAATCATGACCTTAGCTGAGATCAAGATTGAGATGCTTAACTGACCAAGCCACCCAGGCACCCCAAAACCCAAATATGTTTTAAATTCAGCCCAAATCTCTAAGATGCCTAAACCATGCCTGTGTGCAGAAAAGGGAAAGTATTTGCAGCCAAGGCAGGAAGAACAGAGCTGAGAACTGAGCTTCAGCCACACCAACTGTGAAAAGATGCAATAGGATCTAAGTGCATTCCCTGCTAAAGCAAAAGATGGGTATTCTCCAGGTAGTGAGAAAATCCAGAATTTCCACAACACAAATTTGCAGCATCCAATACACAATCTGGAAGTACATGGTATGCAGTGGATATAATTTACAATGGAAAATTATAAAAGAACTTTACAAGAAAAGACAACTAATACCAACCCTAGATCAGTCAGATGTAATTATCAGGCAAAGACTTTAAAGCAGCTATTTTAACTACATGCTATGTATATTTTTTACCTCATTGAGCATAGTTATAATAGCAGCTTTAAAGTTCTTTGTAATTACAACATCTGATTGATCTAGGAATTGGTATTAGTTGTCTTTTGTATGTGTATAGCATACATATGTTGTATTCCGTATATACATAATACATATATAGTGTATTGTATGTGTATATAGCTATGTATATTTTTATGTTTTATATATATTAAGTGAAGAAATAAAATAAATCTCAGGAAGGAAGTAAAAAAAAATTCAAAAACCCAAAGTTTTAAAACATAAGATTACAGTAGCTGAAAAAAAAATTACTAAATTGTTTAATAGAAGGATAGAGAGGACAGAGGAAAAATCAATGAACTTGAAGACAGATCAATAAAAAGCATCCACTCTAAATGAAAGAGGGAAACAATAATATTTTAAAAACCCAGAGCCTGAGGTACCTCAAGAAGAAAGTGAATAATAAAAATAAGAGCTAAAGTCAAGTAAAAAAGTCATACAAGAGAGAAAATTAACAAAGCCATAATCAGATTCTTTGAATATTGACAACTGGTAGCTAGATTGATGAAGGAAATAAGACAGAGAGAAAATACAAATTGCCAATATTAGGGACAGAAAAGAGGTTATCACTATAGTTCCTAAAGACTTTAAAAGAATAGGAAAATTATTAAAATTTCTATGCAAACAAATTTTATTATTTTAAATTAAATGGACCAATTAGTGACTAATGCTGCTAATAAACATACCATAACAATCTCAACAAAACATAAGCAAAATAAATCCAGAAATATATAAAAAGGATAAAATATCATGACCAAGAGAAGTTTATACTTGCAATGCTAGGTTGTTTGAGTAATAGAATGTTAGTCAATAAATTTAGTATATTAACAGAAAAAAGGAGAAAAACACAGTAATTTAAATACATACAGAGAAAATGCTGACTAAATTCAATGCTCACTAAATTCACAGGTAAATACAAATGTTCCTCCCTTCAGGACCCTAGGAAAGGAAGGGGACCTAATCTGCTAAAGACCATCTATTAAAAAAAGATCCTTTAGCCCCTTGATACATAACATTGGCATATTCAACATTTGCACCCTATGGTTCAGAACAAGTTTGGGATAACCACTGTCTCCATTTGTATGTAGCATTGTACTGGAATCCAAATCAGTACAAGGTCAAGAAAAAAAAGCATATAAATTAGGAAATAAGATTTGGTGCTATATCTATTTGTGAATTACATGTTTGTTTACATAGAAAATCTTCAGAAATCAGCACCCAAGGGAAGTAAAAGTAAATAGTATGATACCAAATTCAAGGTTAATTAACAGAAACTAATTATGGTATATCATACTAGCAGCAAACAAGTAAGAACAGTAGAATTTGAAAATTTCATTTTAATTGAGTCGGGAAAAAATACCTAATGACTTAAAAAGCTCTACTTTGAAAACTACAGAATGTTGCTGAGAGAGTTCCATTGTTCAGTTAATTAACTCTCATTTAGCCCACTTTTTGGGCTTATAAATCTCTTTGCCTAATAATTCCATATGTCTAATTGAATACTACTTTATCAACTGACTTTTATAGTCCCTCATTACACAGCTCACAATCACATAAGTAAGTTTTATGCATTCTTCACCTCATTTTGCTTTATTGTTACTTATGAAAGCTTTCTAGAATAAAGTGGCTCAAATTTAGTGAAAGAGAGAATATAAGCAATGTCCCAAGAATATTCACAGAGTGGTAGGTTTAGGTGCAGTCATTTTGTTGGGGTCAGACAACAATGATGATAAAGTTTTCATTACTGCATTTGAAGAAATAATGAATGATGATGTTTTGAAAAGCCTCATGTCAGAAGCATATGGGAAATAATTTTTTTTTCAGTATTAAAATGTCTATGGATGTAGGGAATCATGTTTTCAAACCCAGTAACACTCATGTAGCCTAGGAGTGAGACTCAGAGAGTCCACCAAGGAGGAGTTGCATGACACAGCAGCTTTCCCAAAAGCAGACAGCTTCTTGGAGAATATTTTGATGTCCAAGTTTAGCAAAGGTGGGTAAAAGGTAGAAACAAGCTTTATACAGCCTCTCATCACTGCCAGGTTGTTCCTGTGAAGGGCTAAGGATATTTCCAGTCAAGTAGAGACCTCTCTGGATGAGACATGGTAGTACTGGATGTGGTCAAGGTCTCCAGAGACAGATCATAGATCATCTGAGTAACAGACAGTACTGATAGAGGATTATATTTATTATTTCCCTTTTTAACCATCCATCTTACTATGTTCTTGTCAGGCCATGATTGGGGCAACTGCCCATTCATGATTTTCACTGGAAATAGAAGCACCAAGAAGTGCTCCAGTGAATCACCTATGTTTCTTCATATTCCTGCCCACCCACATTAAGCAGCCTCAACTTCCTGCTCTTGATTATAAAGACCCATCACCCTTGCCAATATAACTTCTTTTACTACCAGCTGGCATAAGAAATGCAAAATGGCCAGCTACAGTTTTAGGTTTGGTGGAATTCCTACTATATTTTTTGGTTAGAAGCACCTCCCACTCAATCCTGAAACAAAGGTCTCTAATACAATAGATTAAAGCTATAGGAACAGAAAGCATGAGTTCTCCATAGGCAAATTTGAGTGATGGTAAGAAATAGTAAGGTAAGAGCCAAGTCCATTCCATGGGCCCTGAATCCAGGTACAGGTATCAGGGACAGGTTATTGGTTCAAAGTAGAGACTATTTTTAAAGAACAGAATCCAAACCCTCATAGTATCATCTCTAAAGTGACACCTTGGCTGTACCTTTAGGAGGCAGCTCCAATGCTCTCTTAGGCCAGCAGCTTCTGGATAATGCAGTAAATGGTACAAACAATGGATCCTGCAATCATGTACCCATGGCCTCGGGGGAATCCCATGTTCCTAAATCAAAAACTCTATGAACCCGCAAATAGTGTAAGATGAGGCATTGTGGAAAGGGCCCTAAACCAAGACCTAGCACACATACCAATCTCATTATGTACAAATAACCACTTTCCCCAAAACTAAAATTGGCTTGTCACCAAGTATCTGGTTGATCTCCTTTAAACATGTGAAGGATGGTACCATATGGAGGCCTCAGTTTTTATTTCTGCTGCTAACAGTTCATAAATTCAATGGTAGCATTCTCTTCCCCTGTGCATATCTCCATTGGACAAGCAGGGAGTTGTCCAGTTATACAAGCTGGTGTTCACCCTTTGGATAAGTCATTCATTAACTCAGGTTAGTGTCCTCTCTAGGTAGATGCTCTCTAGCAGGTACTGACTGATATGAGACACAAATATTTGCACACTTTCTTGCCCATTCCCATAGATTCATTCATACACTTCTTCTCCAGATTTCTTATCTCCCACCTTCCAATATATTTTTTTTCTTCCAATTCCCTCACCAACAAGTCATCAGACATACCTGGGAGTCCTTAACTCAGGCCATACATAGCTCTCTCCACAATAAGTTTATGACCAAGTTTACTGCTCTAGGTTCTGCCCATTGGATCCTATCCAGGGTCTCTCAGAGCTACTCCAGTAGAGGTATAATGTGGCAGCAATCTATTTTCTGCACACATCAATACATCAAACTGATTAATTCATGAACTAAGTGTAAAATTTTTAATCCTTTATCAGTTGGTTATAGGGGATCTTCCAAGGGACCACAGGTGTGAGCTGAAGAAGTGTTTATTACTGGACAAGGATCCTGCCCTATGCACAGTGAGCCAAACACTGACACCTGTTTTTGCGGCAGAGAAAAAGGGTTTTATTGCAGAGCACCAAGCAAGGAGCAGGGAGGAAATTTCTAAAATCTGCCTCTCTGAGGATAAAGGGACCTGAGTATTTATGGGATTCTACAAGGGGCTAGGTATCTGGGAAGGTGTTTGAGCTGACTGGACTTTGGGAAAAGGTAAGGTGGGGGAAGGGAGAACCTTGCTGCTTCTGTGCAGGTGCCCCCGGTGACATCCGGGCACTTATGTCCTATGTACAAAAGATGGGGGCAGCGCTAGCATGATTTTGGGGAGATCTCGTGTGTGTCATCGCAGAGGTTACTTTTTTTCACTCTCAGACCCTTTTGTGCACCTCCAAGACTTCTTCCTGGTTTGTTCCAATCTTACTTGGTCTTGTGGCAGTAGATCAACTTTCTGCAAAGCTGGCTCATAAATCAATTAGATTAAACAGGATGTTCTTGGGGTAGAATGGTCGGGTATGTGTTATCTCAAAGAGTCAGTTTCACGTTATTAGAATAGAATCAGTGGCATGGAGATCTAAGCTCCTTTCACATGAAATACTTGTGTCCCTGGCCCTTCCTAAACATGCTCCATAATATACCATAGCCAGTGTATGTTGGGCTGGTGCTGGTCTCACCCAACCTTATGACCTGGTGAAGAGCAGCACCGAGTGCATGATGGCACAGTGGCAGTGCCCTAGTCACTTAATGGCCAGTGTTGAGCATTTGGTCTCTACTGAGTTCTAGTTGCATTCCAGGGACTAGTTTTCAAACCATTAGTTCTAATGGAATATGAACAGGGGCCTGGAAGAGGCAGCTAAAGTGACCTCATCAAGAATTACATCAGAGAGAATCCACAGACAACACTGTGTCCATTAAAGACTTAAATGCCCATCATTTCAGCTTACTCATGGGTGTCCTTCCTTCAGGGTCCTCTTTCCCTCCACATTCCCTATCAGCACCAGCAGCCTTAAATGTGTAGTCGTTTCCCCTAGCACTAACAGAAAATAAACCCAAACCCCACAGTCAAGAAATGTGAATGGGGGGCAAAAAAAAAAAAGAAAACAACCTTTTGTTAAATCACCAAACTTGACACTTCTGTGCATTTTGCTGAATTGAAGCGGTAATTAAAGTTGTCCAGATGCTGTTGTTTCAGGGGAACACTAAAGAAGAAAACACAGAATTGCTTTAATTGCCTTGAGGTGATTAAATTTGTAAGTAATGGGCTCTCCATCAATCTAGCCTCCTAAGAAAAAAAAACACACTAACCAGGTTGTGTTTTCAAGAATATCGATCTGTAAGAGCTGTGTATGTATTTTTAAATAACCGTAAGCAGGTTATAAATCTAATCTACTTTCAGATCCTTAGTAAAGCACCCCGAGCTTTCCTATTCATTCCACAATAATATGTCTACTTCCCTAGTTCTGTCTCACTAGGTTAGAAATTTTTTCTCACCTGGGTGCACACACACTAGCAAAACTATAAAGATGAACTCTCTGAAGTAGAAATTCTTATGGTGTCTCTAATGTGGAAAGAGGCTAGATTGATGAGGTCAGTATTAAAGTGGCTCCCTCTAATGAGTTGAAGACTCCCATTTGTGCTATATCCTGATGTAGAGGAAGCCAGGGAGAACAAAATCAATAAGATGTGATGACCTCCTCATCAACATTAAAGTAATAGTCGGGGAAAACAGAGGGTGGGCTGAAGGTGGGGTGCCCCAAGGCACTGATGTTTAGCCTAATGACTGAAGACAAACAAACAAAAGTGTTACTTCAAACACTGAGTCACAAATTTAGCTTTAAGAAATGAACTCCATTGATTCTATCAAAGCATCAACCAAACAGACATTCTAGTTTCTGAAGAAAGGTATAGATCAGTTGGCAAGCTAGTTTCCTTGGAAAACAGGATATACTATGTATTCTTCCCTGGGTAAGTGGCACCGTGCTGAGTGATCCATCACTATTCTCCAAATGCTGAGAGACTTGCCTTCTAATTCAGCGGTTTGCTAATGTGGTGTAGATGTGTTGTTTCCTCCCAAATGCAAGGCTAAGATGAATCCAAGAAAAAATTAGATTTACATTAAAAGTGCAATAGAAAGTGAATAATTATAGTGAAATGCTTGTTTTCAGGGAATTATATTTATAAAATCTATGCTGGAGCAATAGTCATACACCTGTGAAAGGTTTCAAGCAAAAAAAAATGTTGCACTTACCACTGACTTTAATAATTTGAGGCAAATATTTTACTTTGCTGGTTAATATTCAGAATTTATTTGTTCCATTCCACTTTGCAGAACTGAAAGAATGATTCTCAGAGCTGAGAAGAAATGGCATCCCTGAATTTTTTGCCTTTTTTTCCCTTTTGAAATTCAACTAGACCAGTCTAACTTCACTCCCCAATCCCATCTAATAAAATATTTCAGTGAACATTAACACCTGCTGCAAATTGATTAAGCTCTTCAAAGTGGAGTGTCCTTGACAACAGTTATTTCAAAGTACATGTTAATTGTCAAGACATACAAAAAAAGATTTCTTGGTGAATCTGCCTCCATACCTGTCAGCTTCGATAGCAATTGTTCTTGGGATGGAATAAATGCACAGACCAGTAGAAGGAAAAAGAAGAATTTAACAAAATTCAATTTTTGTGGAATGCATCATGTTTGCAGAAAGAAGGACATACTCTTCAGCCCACTCTGAGATTAATGATACTTAAATTTGATATTAACTTTCATGATCAAAATACTTTTCTGTTCATCACAATTAAACATAATAGAAGTGAAGTTTTATAATTAAACTATAACATATTAATTAATGTTTAACAAGCAGAAAATTACAAACTAGTGAAATATGTTTGAGGCATTTCTCAATTATATTATATAGATTGCATTTTTTCCTTGAGAATGTAATCATCAAATGGGTTTATCAATCTCTACTTGATGAATGGAAATATTTCTTTCTACTCAAGGTTACAGAAAGACAAACAAACCTGTGAAAGGCAGTGAATATGAAATTTACCCAGTGTCAAAATAAATTGTTTGTAGTTTTCTGGTTTAGCTCAATCAAGTAAAGCATCAGAGAAAAAGAACAGTGAATATCTACACACAGGGCAAAAGACTGAACCCAATGTCAGTCAAATGTCCTAGCCTCATAAATATAGAAAATGCTGTTTCCAAACATCAGTTTTTTAAAAAGCTGTCTACTGGGATATTTGAAAAACATCTTCTTGAGAGAATAAATCTGGTGACCTGAGACTGAAGTGATAATGACAGTCATTTTATTTTATTTTTATTTTTATTTAAATTCAAATTAGTTAACATACAATGTAGTCTTGGCTTCAGGAGTGGAACCCAATGATTCATCTCTTACCTATGACACCCAGTGGTCATCCTGAAATGTGCCCTCCTTATACCCATCACCCATTTAACCCATCCCCCCACCCACCTCCCCTCCAGCAGTTTGTTCTCTGTACTTAAGAATCTCTTATGGTTTTCCTCCCTCTTTGTTTTTATCTTATTTTTCCTTCCCTTCCTCTATGTTCTTCTGTTGATGTTTACAATAGTTCTAGTCTGGTCTTAATTTCCTTCAATTCCATTGTAACCTTTAACATGTTGAAAAGGAATATTTATTTAATAAATATTGCCCTTCTTCTTTTATACTTCACCTGGTCTTCAGAACAGAAAAATGTATGGTTATCACATGTTTACATATAAAGAGATTTATTAAATATTTTAAGGTGTTTAGTAGAAATCTGTCATAAACTATAGGAAGAAATATGGAGTGGTTTTTAAAAAGCTGCAGTACTTAGAGTAGGACATACCTGCATCTGAAACATGGACACTCACCAGGTCACAGCCAAGGAGTCTAATCTGAAGGCTTGACTGGGGAAGGATCTGTTTCCAAGCTCTCATTGTCAGAATTAAATTCTTCAAGAGCTATTAGACTAAAGGCCTCCATTCCTCAAGGATTTTTGATCAGATGCTACCCTCAGCTCCTTGAGACATGAATGCCAATATGGCAATAGAGGCAACTAGCAAAACAGAAGTCAAAATCTTGTGTAAGTTAATTACCAAGTGACATCCCATTACTTTTGCTATATTCTGTTAGAAGCAATTCATAAGTTCCCCAAACTCAAGGGACAGGATTTCACAAGGGTGTGATTACCAAACCATTGGAGGTCATCTTAGAGTTGTCCTGCCACAAATGGTTTCCTCCCTTGTGGGATTACTGTGAATATTAACTTATATATCTCATAGTAAGCACGTGGTAAATATTAATGCCTGTTCATTGTCAAGATATTTCTCTCCCTTGTCATTGTACCAGATTAATATATTTTTAAATTTTTTTAATGTTTGTTTATTTTTGAAAGAGAGAGAGAGACAGAGAGACAGCACAAGCAGGGGAGGGTCAGAGAGAAAGGGAGACAGAGAATCTGAAGCAGGCTCCAGGCTCTGAGCTGTCAGCACAGAGCCCAACATGGGGCTTGAACTCACAAGCTGTGAGATCATGACCTGAGCCAAAGTCAGACACTTAACCAACTGAGCCACCCAGGTGCCCCATGTACCCAATTACTTTTGTTGAGGTTCTGCACCACCTACACTATCTCAAACATATAGATTTCCATGAATTATGTTTCATTCATTGTTTCAGTCAATTGTTAAGACTCCTTCCTTAGAGATAACATTTGTCCTGATGCTTTCCCTAGATTGGAAAGGAAGCTTCTTAGTGGAATGGAGAAGAGATGATGGACAGATCATGAATGGAGACAGAAAGAACTAAGAGATTAAAATATTTGGAGGAACAGTAGTCATGCACTGGGGGAGAATATTCTTGGAAGACAGAGGTTGTAAGTAAGAAAGAATACAAAAAAAAGAAAGAAAAAGAAAGAAGAAAGAAAGAAAGAAAGAAGAAAGAAAGAAAGAAGAAAGAAAGAATATAATAAATTTTAAAACCATATCTGGATTTGTGTATAAATCTACCACTTAATAACTGTATTCTTGGGCAATTAATTTTTTAACTTATCTGAGTCTTAATTTCCTCACCTGTAAAAAAGATATACTAGAACTTCTCTAATTTATAGGCATGTTGTAGAGTTCTAATGGATCATCATTGTAAAGGGTTTCATAGTGCTTGGAACATGGAAAACAATAAATTTTGTTATTATCATCATCATTATTACCATTAGTAGTAGTATAAAAAGACAAGATGGGATTAGATTTTAAGGAACCTAAAATGCTGGACTGAGAAAAAATTTGTATTCTTATTCAGAAGATAATTATGAAAACTCTAGGTTTTTCTGAGTGCTTATTGTTAATGTGTTTTAAAAAATCACAACTAGGAGGGGCGCCTGGGTGGCTCAGTCGGTTGAGCGTGCGACTTCGGCTCAGGTCATGATCTCGCAGTCTGTGAGTTTGAGCCCCGCGTCAGGCTCTGTACTGACAGCTCAGAGCCTGGAGCCTGTTTCGGATTCTGTGTCTCCCTCTTTCTCTGACCCTCCCCCATTCTTTCTCTTTCCTTTCTCTGACCCTCCCCCATTCATGCTCTGTCTCTGTCTCAAAATAAATAAATGTTAAAAAAAATAAAAAATAAATAAATGAACATTAAAAAATGAAATATTAGAATATTAAAAAAAATCACAACTATGAGTTCCTGGGTGGCTCAGTCGGTTGAGTGTTTGACGTCGGCTCAGGTCATGATCTATTTGTGAGTTTGAGCCCTGCATCAGGCTCTGTGCTGACAGCTCAGAGCCTGGAGCCTGCTTCGCATTCTGTGTCTCCCTCTCTCTCTGCTCCTCCCCTGCTCACATGCTGTCTCTGTCTCAAAAACAAATAAAGATTAAATTTTAAAAAAAAAATCACAATCTAAAGGAAGTGCAACAATGCTTTTTAATATAAATAGCAAAAATTCAATTCAAAGGAGAATCATCCTTTTTGTTAAAAGGCAGACTGGAGTGGCATTGAGGAACATACAGATATAATATTTGAATTAGGAAATAATTGCCCAGTGGCACAGTTTATGTCCTCTTTTTGTCTTGCTTGTACACCTTTGCGGAAAGTGAAGGAAAACCTAGAAAATGAGATGAAGTGAATCAAATGGTCAATTGAGTCATGCAGAAAAACAAATAAGTAAACAGCAGACTCTCTTTAAGCTGAATCTAAAAAGAATATTTGTTCAAAAACACAAACAAACAAACAAACAAAAACCGCTATGCTCAGGTGTCTCCAGGTTTGTGAATGGTGGCATATGTGAAGATAATGGAAACCAGAAGGTGACAATCCTGAGCAATTTGTCTTGGGCAGCTGCTGTAGAACTATGACCAAAGCAGATAGGGATACTCAGAGGTTGCTCACCTTCTCTTAAGTACTCTATCTGTGTGTTTCTCTTTTTATGTTTTCTAATATGTGCCAGAAAATATTAAGAAAACAAAGTACTCATGCACAAAAATGAGGGCTGATTCTATTTGATTTAGCTTTAAATCCACATAGTCTAAGCAAGTGAGTGATCAACAAAGGCTAACTTTCTTCTGCTATGAGGGAGTACAGAGCTGAGAAATGCTTACAGGTGTGGGGCAATTCTAGTGAAGTAACTTCACAGTACTTAAATTCAGTCAGATCTTTTAAGAGATCTTGAAATAAGATTCTACCATTTGCCTGAAATCCCTTTGCAAAATCATCAAGTGGAAAGCCCATTTCTACTTAAACACACAAAGAGGTAAGAAACTTGCTTTCAAGACAGCCAATTCCATTTTCAGGCAGTTAGGCTATTAAGCAGACCTGCCAGATACTGAGCTGATAACAGCCCACATACAACTTCCACCTCCCTGTTCCTAGTTATGTACTTAAGTTCTGTTATTCTTTGTCATAGTGCAGTGTCTGTGTTCATTTTTCACTGACATCTTCTCTAGGATGTCATCCTTATTTTCTTTATTTACATTTCCATATTTCTTTCATATCATGCATACAAGACGTGCACCTCTGAGAACAAGAAAGAAAGTAGAAAACCTGCCCTGGAAGCTAGCAACTAGGAGCTAGGTTGTCATCTTCCATTATAAATATAAGGAATCCCAACAATAAACAGACAAGGTCACTCTGTGACCATGATGGAAAAAGACAAAAACAAGATCACTTCGTATTTGTGTCTGAACATAAAGACAAGGCTTCTATAGCACCACAAAGTAACCAAACACTCCTCTCTCCCTGCAAACATGAGTGATTATTGTTTTATTTTTTTAATCAAGGACAACTCTAGCCCCACATTATTAATCCAGCTCCTAAATAAGAATTAAGATACCTCAATATTTATAACAGCATCATACATATGGCAAAAAATTAAAAAATTCTATTAAAGGACTAATGAATAAATAAAATGTGGTTTATCCACATAATGAAATAGTAGTCAACCATGAAAGGAATGAAGTATTGATACATGTTGCAACATGGATGAACATTGAAAACATTATTCTAAGTGAAAGAAACCAGACCACAAAAGAACATTCCATTCATATGGAAATCCAGAATAGGGAAATCTATAGATACAGAAAGTAGATTAGTCATTGCTTAGGACCTGGGCAAGATTGAAGTATGAAAATAACTAAGAGTACAGGATTTCTTAAGGGGTGTAATGAAAAGGTCCTAAAGTAGATTGTCATGATGGATGCAAATATCTGCTGTGAAAGTAAATGAAGACAAACCATTAAAACAAAGTCTTGGGGCACCTGGGTGGCTCAGTTAGTTAAGTGTCCAACTTCAGCTCAGGTCATGATTTCATGGTCTGTGAGTTCGAGCCCTGCATCCAGCTCTGTGCTAACTCAGAGCCTGGAGCCTCCTTCAGATTCTGTCTCCCTCTCTCTCTGCCCCTCCCCTGCTCACACTCTGTCTCTCTCTCCCTCAAAATAAATAAACATTAAAAAAACAAACAACAAACAAAGCCTACTTATTCTGAGCTTGAAAAAGCAAGAATCAGCCATTATCACTAGTGTTTAGCAGAGACTCAAAAGTAGTCAGAGAAATAGGAAAGTTTAATAATGAAAAAGAAAGGATGATATGCCCTGGTTGGAAGCTATTGGCATGGGGCAGCTATAGGTGGGATAACTAGAAATAGGGCATACCATGTGAATGGTTAGGGATGCATGTTTGCTGTAAATTACTAATTATGCCCTAGTCATTTGGGGCAGATTTATAAGTTGGGCTTTCTGCACTGTCTGCTAGAGATAGTGGTTTGATTTCCTACAAATATGATAAAGTAGGCTGGCTTCCTGGGCTAGTTACTGGAGATAATGGGTTGACTTCCTAGACTGGTTGTTGCGGACTGTTGGTCAAAGTTTTGTTTATATATGGTTTGGCTATGGTCCATTTGTATGTTCACTGTGAATATGTTAAAAGCTATTGAATTGTATACTTTCCATGGGTGATTTGTAAATTATGTGAATTATATCTCAATAAAACTTTTTTTTAATTCAAAAGATACCTTGATCATCAAACTGCATGTTATTCCTGCAACACCCAATCTAGAATCAACCCTTGCTTCCCCCAAATCACCCAGCACACACCAAATCCATTCAATGTATTAGTCCTGTTGCTGAGATGCCCATGGTTTATGTGCTATCTTGCTGTAACAAGGTAATAGACTGAAGTTTTTACTATAGGTGTATTCCAGAGAAACTTTTGGTACTGGGTTTTATCCCTACCTCAGTTTCTCTCTTCTAATAATATCTAGTCTGCTCACACCCATTTTGTATCATGTTATGAAGAAATTCTTACATGTGGTCAGATCAGCACAAAAGCAAGCAACATCTTCATCTTGTTCAATCTTGTCACTGAATTTCCATTATAAGAATGTAGTCTGATTATTTTTCTGACTCAAAAAAAATGCAGGAACATCTATCCTTATAGGTAACAAGCATCTCAAGACAGGGAGAGGCAGATTATTGTTCTTCGATAATCAGACCCTTTTTGAGGTATTGTTAGAAAAAACAAATTACACACACATATATGTTTCTGACACACATATGAATACATATATGTTTTTGATGTGCATATGCATAGATAGCATATACATGCAATGTGTGTTTGTAAAGCTATATCCTAGAATTGGCTATGAGCCTGTATTAACTCTCTTGAAACAAGCATTCATATGGAAATGGTCAAACGTAAGGAAATTGAGGATCAATACTGAATAATTTAAGTCAGTCATTAACTTTATTACATTACCAGTAGCACATCTATTTCAATTATTGATCTCGACTGCATAATTAGAGTGGGCAAAGTTTCTTGTATTGGCAACAAGCCAAATGGCAAAAGAGCAGAAGCAGAGAAAGGAAGATATTCTTTACTTCGACATGGCCCCTTCAGGCTTTGTACTTGGAAATTTCATTTTTTTGAACCATCAAGAGATCCACCGGTTTTCCATATTCAAGCTATCACCAGTGTTTACCCAACAAGAAGCCCATTGTCACTGTGCTTCCTATATTTAGAGTGTTCATAAACACAATGCTATGATATCCAGGCTATAAATACTGATGCCAACTATATAAAGGGTATCTTCAAGGAAAGCAGGGATTAAGACACTAAAAGTGTGAACTTGCTTATATTTCACCTAAATCCCCCTGCCCCTTTATACCCCAGACCAAGCTGCTGAGCTCACAGGGGATATTCTGCAAATCCATATTGCTCAAGTTCCAGCCCCACTCCATGACCTGGACTTTAGCAGAGCTTCTAGGCCAAGGGGCATCTGAGTTCTACAAGTAGAAGGGAGATAACAGAACACAATTATGTGCACACACACATTAACAATGACAACAGACAAATTCTTGGACATGAACAAGATTAAGTTTCCAATAACAAGGAGCTCCTAAACCTGTATATAAATTCAGACTAAGTCTGGCTGATCTTTAAGCCACAGATATGTGTGATAGACTGAAAGCAACTTGCAGCTAAGGCTTAAATAGCTAGCCTAAGATATGAAATTCCCCCTTCCTTTCAATCCCTGCAGGCATTACATGTTCAGTATGAGTCTAATCAAATTAATTGCCTGCTTAAAACAATTATAAATCTTTTAAAGAGTATAACAGAATCCATATTTGCATTACATATCATTCACAAAGTCAGGAATTCAATCCAAAATTACTTAAACAGGATGAGCAAGGAATATGTGACCCATCCCAAAGGAAAAGACAACCAAAATAGTAAAGCTTGAGATGATTCTGATGTTGGAATTATCAGACAAGAAATTATACCAGCTATTATAACTATATAAATGAATTAAGAAGAAAATATGTTCCAAAGAAATGAAAAAAAAAATAGATTTCAACAGAGGATTAAATGATACAGAAAGAATCAAACAGAAATTTTATCATTAAAAATTACAGTATCTGATAGTTTTTTAAACTCTTTAATAATGAAATGGATATGACAGAGAAGAGACTCAGTGAAGAATAAGACAGATAAATAGAAACCATCCACTGTTAAAAGAGAGGGGAAAAAAGTTTTAATTAGCAAAATCTGAACCATTAGTGGGACAATTTTCAACCTAACAGATTCATTTGAAATCCCAAAAGAGACGATAAAGATAGTGAAACAGAACAAAAAAGATAGTAAGAAACAATGGTCAAAAATTCCCAAATTTTGTGTCAATATAAATTTACAAATTTCAGGATCTGAACCAAACATAATTAAGATAAATTTGAAAAAAAAATGCCTAGGTACATCATAATCAACTGTTAACAAAAACTAAATAAAGAAAAACGTAATTAAAGAATGTTACAAACAGGGAAACAACAATTCAAAAGTCCACTTATTGTTATTCAGAAACTATGGAGGTAAAAGCACAAAGAAACAATATCTTTAAAGTTCTTTTTTTAAAAACTTAACCCAGAAATCTATAAGCAGCAAAAATATCCTTCCAGAACAAAGGCCAGGAGCACTTCTGGAATAATAAATTAAGGACCTCCAAATATCTGCCCCTTCATAAAAACAAAGAGAACACTGGGAAAAATTGTTAAAATCAACTTTTACATAACTTTGTAAATTAATCCAAGGCTTGCAACAATCTGAAGAGATTTTATTCAAAAAAGGCAATCAAATCTCAATAAGACCAGTGAGCTTTCTGGCATTTTAATTTATCCTGTTCTTATCCTCCTCTTCCCAACTAGTTTTAAAACTGGCTGCCTAACAACTACAGGAACTTGCAACTTCCAGGAAAACCAATATCTCAGCAAGTATTAGAGGGGGCATAAGACATTTGAAACTCGCCAAAAAGTCCCACCCCAGAGAATGCTCACTATTTAATCTGGCAGCACCCTAAAAACTTCATTCTCAAAGGCTGTGTTTATTTTTACCTGATTTAGATCTCTGTAAATGTGATGAGCTATACTACCAGAGCATCTATCAATTATTTAGCATTGCAGCTGCCCAAAATGGTGTTACCACTTGAGACTAAAAAGACGCTGATGAAATTTAATAAAAGTAAAAACTGGGGAGTGAGATGTCCATGGGTAACTTTGAAGAGCTCTGACATGTTCTTGGGATATAGAAGGCCACGTGCACGTGCAGAGCTGTCCACATGCCCCAGAATACACAAGAAGGCCCAAATCTCCCACCTCAGGCTGAACTTGAGGCTCTGCACAAACAGGAAGTGAAGGCTAAGGCAGAGTTATAAACCATCTGACTGGAATGTTGAAAGAATACCTATAACAAAACATACAAGTCTATAGGCAAAGTGAGAACTATTCACTAACAGCATTAAAGTAAATCTTCATATAACCCTAGCTGACCACTAACCTAACAACAGAGAATTCAATGTCTGCAAATATCAAAGAATACATATGTCACAAAACTAGTTGAGGAAAGTCACTAAACAAATAGCAACAAGAACAAAAACAAGACCAAAAAGCTACAACGAAATGTCTGGAGGCTCTTCCCCAGAGATGCTATATCATCTTAAATGTCCAGTTGTCAACAACAAAAATTAAAAATAAGACATGCAAAGCAGAAAGAAGTATGTCCCCTATGGAAGGAAAAATAGGCTATACACATCCAAAAATCTCAAAATCTCCAAGTAGGATAACCTCAAAGAAATCTACACCTAGACACATCACATTCAAATTATTGAAAGCCAAAAACAAAGAGAGGATTTTGAAAGCAGCGAGAGAAAAGCAATTCATCACATAAAAGGAAACTTTAATAAGATTAACAGTTGACTCCTCATCAGAAGCTATGGGACCCCTAAGACAGTGGGAAGACATATTCACATTAATGAAAGGAAAATAATGATATTAATCAAGAATTCAATATCTAACATAACTAGCAAAAATAAAAAAGAAATTAAGACATATCCAGATAACCAAAAATTGAGATAATTCATTACTGGCATACCTGCCTACAAAAAATTAATAAAGAGAGTTCAGAGTAAAAGCACTCACATCCAGATACCAAAGCATGTATTATTCTGTTGTTGCTGCAACAAATTAGCACAAATTTTGTGGTTTGAAACAACATGAATTTATTATCTCACAGTTTTGGAGGTCAGAAGTCTAAAACCAGGTTCATGGGCTAAAGTCAAAGTGTCAGCAGGGCTGGTTCCTTCTGGAGCTTCTCGGGGGACACTTTCTTCTCTTTTTCAGGTTTCAGTGGCCACCTATATTCCTTGGCTTATGGCATTTTCCTCAATATTCAAGTACATCCTTCCAATCTGTTTCCATCATTATATTGCCTTCACGTCTAATCTGATTCTTTCTTGTACCTTCTTATAAGGGCCATTGTAACCACATAGAGCCCACACAGACAATCTAAAATGATCTAAAGACTCTTAAGTTAACTATATTATCAAAGTTTCTTTTTCCACCCGAGGTAATATTCAAAACTTATGGAGATTAAAACACATACATGTTAATAGCCTTTATTCAGTCTCCTACACAATGTATTCCTAGTTTCAGGATGCAACTAAAGTAATGCTTAAAGAAAACTTTATAGCTCTAAATACTTACATTAGAAGAGAAGAAATATCCAAATATAATTATCTAAATCTCCAGTAAGTTATAAATGATGAGCAAAATAAATCCAAAATAACAGAAAAAAAAATGAAAGTGAATATATGTGATCAGAAATTGATGAAATTAAAAGAAAGCAACTGATCGAACAAAAATTATACTCAAGAGCTGGTTAGTTTGAAACCATTAACAAAACTGATAAATTCCTAGCTAGACTGATCAAAGAAAAAAGATAGAGATGGAATGCAAATTACCACTATCAAGAATGAAACAGGAGTTATAGCTATATGCAAAGATATTAAGAGAAAATTATCAACAAATTTATGCAAATAAATTTGAAAACTTAGATGAATTTTTTGAAAGACACAAAGTACCAAAACATTATAAAAAACAGGGGTATCTGGATGGATCAGTTAGTTAAGCCTCTGACTTTGGGTCAGGTCATGATCTCATGGTTCATGGATTTGAACCCCATGTTGGGCCCTGTGCTGATAGCTCACAGCCTGGAACCTGCTTTGGATTCTGTGTCTCCCTTCCTCTCTGCCCCTTCCCTGTTTGCACCCTGTATCTCTATCTTACTCTCAAAAATAAATAAACATTTAAAATTTTTTAAACATTATAAAAATAAATAGAATAGCTTCATATCTATTAAAGAAACTTTTCACAATTTAAAAACTTCCTGGAAGGGATACCTGGGTGGCTTAGTCAGTTAAGCATCCGACTTCAGCTCAGGTCATAATCTTATAGTCTGTGAGTTTGAGCCCCATGTTGGGCTCTGTGCTGACAGCTCAGAGCCTGAAGCTTGCTTCAGATTCTGTGTCTCCCTCTCTTTCTGCCCCTGCCCCACTCCCACTCTGTCTCTCTCTCTCTCTCTCTCTCTCTCAAAAATAAGTAAACATTAAAAATTTTTTAAAAATACTTCCTGCAATAAAACCCCAGGCTTAGATGACTTCACTAGTGAATTCTATCAAAACTTTAAGAAATAATGTCAATTCTACTAAAAATTTTTCAGAAAATAGGAAAGTATAGAACATTCCCCATCTGTTTTTCTGAAGCCAGTATTACCTACATACAATCACCAAAGAAATTATAAGAAAACTACAAATCAATATCCCTAAAAATCATAGAAACAAAATTTCTAAACCAAATGTATTTGACTAGATAATTTATTGTACATGTTTAGCAGCTTCCCTGGTGTCTACCATACATGCCAGTAGTACTCCTCTAAGTTGTGAAAACCAAAAAATAGGACATTGCCAAGTGTCACCTAGGGGACAAAATCACCCTCAGAAATACAATAATACACAATGGCATGCCCAATAACACAATAAGCTAAAATACAATATAATCTGAAGATGAGAAGTAAAACTGTCTCTCCATTTACAGATAGTATGTTTATTTACTTCACAAATTTGCAGGCATATATTCAAAAGTTACCAGTGAATTGTTAGCAAGGCCACTGGAAACAGGGTTAATATAGAAAACTCTATTGCATTTATATATATATATATATATATATATATATATAATGCATTTATATATGCATTTATAAATAAATATATATATATACAGATATATATGCAGTAAAGTATTGGACATTGAAATTAGAATATCAGTTTATAGTAGTAGCAAAAAAAAACCATAAAATGCTTAAGAATAAATCTAACAAGACATGGAAGTCGTCTACATGGAGAACTACAGAACACTGCTGAGAGATATTAAAGATCTAAATAAGTGGAACAATACAAAATATTCATTGATTAGACCAGAGCAAGCCAGTCATTCCTACCAGGTGATCAAGTTGTGTTCATATAGGAATTAAACTTCTTGAGGGTGTACTGTGTGGTTTGATGATAAATTGCAAGTAAAGTGTTTAGCATAGTATCTGGTACACTGTAGAACACACAGTAGGTTTGCAACAAACCTTAACTACTATCATTATTTATTTACATTTTTCTCCATTGTTGCTCTTTTACATCCATCGATTTCTTCCAGTGTCAACTTTCTCTTATCAAACTGATAGAAGTCTGTACATCACTAGATTAGTTGAAGCTCTTCCTGAGTCAGAACAGATAGGCTCTTTTCATGTTTTTATGTACCAACTTGGAGCATACACCTCTAGAGCTGGCCACATAAAGCAGACAGATTAATTTCTATGACTAAGTAAATAGGTTGCCCTGACTTTCTTTATAGGTGGAAGTGAATGTCATAACAAAATCAACAGTCATTCCCCTTATTACACTTCTTGCCTACTACCACCTTCAGAGAAAAACAAAATGAACTCAAAAGGTGACTCTCATAAACCGGAAGGACCATAAAAACTTAAGAAACAAAAATATTTTGAAATTGCTCTTTAACTGTAGTAATACAACTACAACCTAAAAATATTGTTACATATACAAGTAGATTTAGACAATGTACATAAATGTACACAAGCAAAATATCTCTCTGAAGAGAGACTCAGGTTAGATAATACCTTCTCCCATCTCTTTATAGAGCATACAATTTGTGGACTCTGGGCTTATAAAACCTAATTTCACTTCCAAAGGATTTTCTACATGTGCTGCTGAAGTAATGTTACAAACCAAGGTTTAATACAGAAAAGTAAAGAGAAATGAGAGTTTGAAATGAAATAAGTTACAACCCGGAGGATGATCAAGAATTCAGTCTTGTTCAGCTTTCATTGGGACCCTCTTTTGACCTTGCTCAAGCAAACCAAAAAGCACAAGTTGTGATGAATAATTTCTTGTAGAACTAAGGAATGGAGTCATTATGCAATGATAAATCAAGGGAAGAGTCTTTTCCAGTAATGTGATCAGCAGTTCCAGGGTCAGAGACGAGTGCCAAGAAGAGAAAGCTAATGACGTAAGCATATAACCTTCATGGCCTAATCACGTCTGCTACTAAAGTAGCTCAAATGGTATTATTTTTTATTATACTAGCAACCACCATCTGGGTCAAAAGGGAGAACAAACAAACCCAGGGAAATCATGTTCAGCCAGAAAAAAACCTTATTTGGTTTTATAGCAATTGAATGACAACATCTCTGGTGAGCTGCTAATGAAATCCTATTCTCTTAACATATAATCAAAATTCACAGCCAGAAGCAACATGGAATGAGTGTCCCAGCTAAAACATTAATTATTCTGGTGATAAAACTGTCTCAACAGTGGGCTTCAAGCAGACACCTTTTTTTGTGATCAGAAATGCTTAAAGCATCATGTTCACCCTTTGATGTTTGAACATTTCAAATTAGGTAGGAGGGAGGGAAAATAAGCTATCCATTCCCCAGCAGATATTTGTGGGTAGCATAATCATCAGAGAACAAAACATATGAATTTATATCTCTTGTCCTTCAAATTCTGAGAAAAATGGGACTTAGTTTCTAAAAGTCATGATGCCAAATTAAAGAGATTGTTTCAGCCCCATTCCGTTAACAATAACAAGACTAGTTTTATTTCTGCAGAATTTATCTGACAGAATACCAGTATTTGTTAAAATTAGAACAACCTTGGACCTACTCATCTATTTTAATGTTTTCTCTAAACATAGAAGTACCATTGGCAAGGCCATGAACTTAAAGTACCACAGACCTCATCATCCTCAGAAAGAAAACAGTTCTACACACTTAGTACTTGCAGAGTTCTGGGCATGGTGATCTGGAGAGAAATCCAATATATTTTGCCAACCATACGGCCTCTTTTCAGCTTGTTTTCTTACGGCAAGTATACATGGCCTTCAACTGTCATTTGGCCAGCAGCCAACTTCTAAATTGTAGGATGTAAGACTAATGAGTAATCTTATTTATTACTGGTTGGGAAACATTTAGGTTAATATGAATGAGAGTCATAATATTAATAACAATACATTTACTATGCAAAAGATACTTTTGTAAATACTTGGCATGGATTATATCATTTAATCCTATCAACCCTATGAAATATTATGTAACTAAGATATATTATTGTACTAAGTTTAAAGATGAAGAAACTTATGCTTAAAGAAATTTGTAACTTTTCCTATGTCACACAACTAGTAAGTTGGACACAGTTAGTAACCTGTGGCCATATGAGTTCAGACCCTTTAATCCCCACCACCTTGACAAAGAAATAGCAGCATAAACAAACCTAATAGGCATTGAGCTAAATATACTTAATTCTCACAACACTATGAGATAATTATTATTTTTATTATTATCATATTATTATTGTTGCTGTTGTTATTTCCATTTTACACAGCTTTCTAGTGGTGTAACTGAAATTTTAAAACTTAACTGGCTCTGGAGTCCACACTCTCAATTACTCAGTGCACTCTATCCAAGACCATTATTCTTTACTTCCTCCCAAAGCTTCCCTTGGCTTTTAGGCCATTAACTACATTTTAGTGTGGTATGAATTATATGGTAGTCTATAACTGGACTTTATGAAGAAAAAAATGGAAATCAGAAAATGAAGACCCTGATTCTGATTTAGTAAATTAGTTATAATTAATTTATGTGACTTTGAAATAGCTTTTTAATATTGTATGGACTTGATTTCCTTGATTATAAAATGCTGGGTACACTAGGTAATTTATGAGACCCTACCAGTAAAAACTTCTACTAATTTTGCCATTCTTTTAAGTGTATGAGTATATGAGCACTCAACATACTATGGGGCTTCTATCATTTTGTGTAAAACCAAGGCATAATTTCCCAATTTTTTTTCTTGTGCTATCTTTACCTATATTTGGGGACTAACCTGATGGTGTGCTTCTGAATAAATAAAGCTTTAAGTTTTCCAGGGAAATCATATTATAAAAACACAAATCACCTTTCCTGGGAGTTAGTTCTAGCATCATTATAATAAAAGGGAAGTCAACAAAGCGTTCCCTTCACAAATCTTAGAGGAAACCATTAGCATTCATTAACCATGGAAAAATTAACTTGCCAATATGAATTTTCAAAAGTACTTGATGATATACAAAGTGCTGCTTCTAAACATGCCCTAATTGCAAAGACATTTTTAAATTTTCTTCTTCTAAAAGTAATTCTCACCAGGAAGCTCAGGAGACATTCCCCAAGATGAGTACCAGAAGCAAGCCATAATTACCATGTTTCTCAGGCCTAGGTTAAAAAAAATCTCAGAGAAGGAAGAATGGTAATGTGTTAGGGACAATGAGGCTATAAAAGTTAGAGTTCTCTCTGTGGAAGAAATCCACCTTAGAGAAGAACTACACTTCAAGAGGAAGTCAGAGACATTTGAAGTAAAGAGCCATCATTTTTAAATGATGAGAGATATGAAATTCATCCATGGTGACATTACGTTAACAAGCACATTTCTATTCTAAGATTGTTCCTGGAATGAAATAAATATTTACATTTTCAAAGGAAGTCCAAAAAAATAACCAAAGTATATCAAAACAGGGAATCAGTTGACTAAATGTGCCATATCCATGCATTTGAAGATTGCACGGTCATTAAGAATAATGCCCTGAAAATACAGAGGAAAAAATGGCAGTTATGTATTTTGGATTTAGAAAAGTATTCTCCAAAACAGTAACTTGGTTATGGTGCAATTTTGAAATGTGTGAATGTGTACATATATCAGTGTGATAACTGAAAGTTACAGTGTCTTATTATCTTCTTAGTTTATGTGCATTTTCTGATTTTTTCTGTAATTAACATGCATTAATTCTATAAAATAAGTAAATATATTTTTAAAGTATCCTAAGAGGATAAATCTGTGTACAATAAACAAGACACTATATATCTTGAATAGAAGAATTGCTTAGACTGGGGATTTATTGGTGTACATTAGACCTTCCCAAAGGAGGCTGTTCTGAGCTCCAAATCATTACTGTTAGGCTGTCAATAAATAACCCAGACTCTGTAGGCTTAATATGATCTACCTGTGGATGTCTCCACACTAGCTGAGTGGGACCAGGTGTTCATCTAAGCAAAGAGTCTTACACTGCCTAGAGCTAACCATACATTAGCACTGTAGCAGCTCTGGCATGAAGAATTGGAAAGTCATGGGCTTTTCGAATTGCAAAAGTAAAATAACAACTTGAACCCACCCATGAAATTTAACCCTGTCCCTGGAAAGGTCAGATTTACAGCTGAGGCCAAAGAGTTTGTTGTTTCTCTCCTTGATTCACGTTTTAAAAGGAGAAAACACATTAAGCAGATCAAGATAAATTAGTGGCAGAGTAGTAGAAACCAGGAAAATAAAAGAAGCCACAACAAAAGCCATCAAACTAAAATATGCCCTAAAACAGTTTTGAATCTTTTAAAATAAGCTCCTAGGTGAAAAAGAAGTTGGCCTGAAAAATTCTTCACACTTATCTTTCTAAAAAAAAATTATGTTTCAAATGCCTTTGAGTTTTCTAAATAAAAATAGAGTATATAAAATTCATTTATTACTAATGACACATTTGCATTTTGGTGAAACATGGTATACAATTCAGTAATGGTCAAGTTGGCTGCAGTGCACAAAAGCAGGGGTGCATTAACAGTGATCTAAATAGATAGTAACTCCAGGGCACCTGGGTGGCTCAGTCAGTTAGGCATCTGACTCTTGAGTCCCCCGTTGGGCTGTGCTGCACAAAACTTCCTTGGGATTTACTCTCTCCTTCTCTCTCTGCCCCTCTCCCACTCGCACATGTGCTCAATAAATAAATAAATAGCAACTCCTGGAATTGGGTCACATGACACCACTGAGTAACACACCTCATTCATACAATCTCTTACGAAGTAATTTCCTCCACTGTACCGATCTCATTTTGATCTTTAAAGGTACATAGCGAAGTACATAGAGCAGATGTGATTGTTTCTATTCTCATTTTTCAGATAAGGATACTGAGTCAATCAATTATTCCCAACTGACTGAGCCACCTAGGGACCCCAAAATGGCACATTCTAAAGTGAATGATTCAGCAGCATTTAGATTGACAATGTTGTTGACACCACCACCTCTCCCTATTTCTAAAATATTTTCATTACCCCCGAATAAAACTCCATACCCATTAAGCAATTACTCCCCTTCCTCCAGCCCCTGGCAACCAGGGTGTTTCTATGGAATTACCTACTTTGGATATTTTACATAAATGGAAGTGTACAATATGCAACCTTTTGGGTCTGACTTCTTTCAAATAGCATAATGTTTTTGAGGTTCCCACATTGTAGTTTATACCAGTACTACATTTATACACTTTATGGTTGAGTAATATCCAATTATGTATGTATGTATACACCACAATTTTTTCACTCCATGTATTTTTTCATGGACATTTGAGTTGTTTTCACCTTTTGGTAAATGTGAATTAACGCTACTATGAATATTTATATGCAAGTAACTGTTTGAGTACCTGTTTTCAATTCTTTTGGCTGTATTTATAGGAGTGGAGAGATCTACATAGATTTTCTATTTCTTCTTGAGTTAATGCCAATACTTTGGGTCTTTCTAGAAATTTGTTGATTTCACCTAAGTTATCTAATTAATTGGAATGCCATTATTCATAGTATTCCCTTATGATCCTTCTAATTTCTATATCTCCTTTTAATTGTCAAATTTAGTAATTTGATCTCTGTATCTCTTCCTCTCTCATTCTCTCTCTCCCCACTCCCCACTTTGTGTCAGTCAAGCTAACAGTTTGTCCATTCTGTTGACCTTTTCAAAGAAGCAGCTTTTGGTTACATTGATTTTTCTTTATTGTTTTTCTGTTCTTTGTTTCATTAATCTTAATTTTTTTTCTTCCTTCTCTTTGCTTTAGGTTAGTTTCTTTTTTCCATATCTTATGGAAAGTCATAATGAATCTTTTCTTCTATCAGTGTCTATAGCTATAAATTTCCCTTTAATCACTGGTTTAGTGGCAATCCAGCAGTTTGGGTATACTATGTGTCCAGTTTCTTTAATCACAAAGTATTTTTCTAATTTTCTTTATGATTTCTTTGGTCCACTGGTTATTTAGGAGTGGGTTGTTTAATTTCCACATTTTCGTGAATTTTCCAATTTCCTTCTGTTATTGATTTCTAATTTCATTTCATTGTAATTTGAAACAATACTTGGAATCATTTCAGACCTTACAAACATATTGAGACTTGTTTTGTGCAAAGAATATTATCTGTTCTGGAGAATGTTCTATGTTCACTTGAATAGAATGCATATTCTGTTGCTACTGGGTGGGGTGTTCCAAGGTGTCTAGTGAATAGTGCTATTCAAGCCCTCTATTTCTTTGTTGATTTTATTTGTTCTATCTTTTACTAAAATTAGGATTTTGACATCTTTATCCGTTATTCTAGAATTTCATAGTCTACCTTCCATTCTGTCAGTTTTTACTTCACTTATTTCCATGCTCTATTTGTAGGTTTGCATATGTTTGTAATTGTACCTTTATGGACTGACCTTTTTATGGTTATAAAATGTTTCTCTCTCCCCCTAGTAACATATTTTGTTTTAAAGTTTATTTTGTCTGATATTAATATAGCCACTGAAGAATTCTTATAGCTACTGATCACACAATATACCTTTTCCATCTTTTTATTTTGAATCTGTGTGTGTTTTTGTATCTAACGTGTATCTGAAGTGTTACATTTGCAGACAGATTATAGATGGTCTTTTTTTTTTTTATCTATTCTGCCAGTTTCTGTCTTTTGATTTGATTGTTTATTACATTCACATTTAATATTATTGTTGGCATAGTTAGATTTTGTCTTCCATCTTACTTTTTATTCTCCAGGTGCCTCACATCTTTTTGTTTCTGTTTTTCCTTTAGTGCTTTCTTTTGAATTAAGTGAATATTTTCTAATGCAACATTTTAATTCCTTTAATGTTTTTCACTATATTTTCTGAGTTATTTTCTTAGTGTTTGCTCTACGGATATAATATACATCTTAATTTATCAGAATCAACTTAAGGGTTATACCAATTTAATTTCAGTAAGATCTAGAAATGTTACTACTACTATATAGTTCTATTCCTTCTCTTCCCTTTTTGTGGTACTATTGTTATACGCATTACACCTCTATATTTACAAACCCATCAATACACTGTTGTAGCTATTATTTATGTAATTTCATATCTATTAAAGTACTGTGAGATGAAAGGAGAGAAAGTCTATTTGTATATTAAGTATACAAACCCTGTCAAAAGTTTGCTGTATTAATTTTCTCATTTATCACTTATGGTTCTCTTCATTTGTTCCTGAGGGTTTGAGATACCATCTGGTTTCATCTTTTACTCCTGTACAGCTTTGCTCCTACTCACTTCTGTTGTACTGTTATTGACAAATATATAACAGTTCCCTATGTTGCAGCCCAACAATACAATCATATGCATTTTTATATAATGGTTTTTAAATATGTTAAGGTGAAAAAAGAAGAAATATGCATTGATTCTATTTCTTATATGATTATATGATTATGTTAATGGATCTCTTAATTTTTTGATGCTTTCTCTCCTCTCTGTTACATTGTGCATTGTGCATTGGTGTTTTTAATGGTGTGTAACATTTCTTCTGAGGCTCTGTTCACTTTTTCAAACTTTTTCTCTGTGTCATATTATGTCATCTCTATTGACATATTTTCAAATTTACTAATTCTTCTGCCAATTCAAAGCTACTGTTGAGACTCCCCCTAGTAAATTTTTCAGTGGTTATTCTACTTTTCAACTCTAGAGTTTTCACCTGGTTCTTTTCTTTTTTATCATTTCTCTCACTTTATTAATATTTACTCTTTGATATGTTAGACAAGGCTTGACACAACTGTCAGAGAAGAAATAAATGGAGTGGAGTTCTCATCAGTATTTAGTTATAGAAAGAGTCCAGCAACATCTAAAAGGTAAAATCTGGGGGGAGGAGCCAAGATGGAAGAACAGCATGGAAGTTTTTGTGTGTGTGTGTCTCGCATCCATGAAATACAGCCAGATAAACACTAAACCATCCTGCACACCTAGAAAACTGATTTGAGGATTAACACAATAATTGGCACAACCTGAACCACAGAACTCAGCAGGTACACAGTGCAGAGAGGTGAAATGGGGAAGAGAGAAGCCGCGGAGGGCAGGGAACTGTTTTTGCATCTAAAGAGAGGACAGGGACGTGGGGGGAGGGTGAAGAATATGGGAAAAGCAACCCCCCAAAGCAGCTGGAGAGAAAGTGGAAAAGTGGAAATAGCCACAGGGACTGAACAAAAAGGGAGAAAGGAGAGGGCCTAAATTGCATTAAGACAATATAAATAGGGGGAGCAGAGAGTCTGAAACTCCACAGCTCAATACTTGGCAGTGCTCTGGTGGGAAGGGTGAATCCCCAGGAACAGAGTGAATTCCAGGGGGTTTTGGGCCATACGGGAAAGGCAGTTCCCCTGTCAGAAGGATATCTGGTAGAGGCTGTGTGGCTCCCCCAAAGGGAAAGGCCCCAATGGACCTGGGAGAACAACCATATTAGCTGGTGCTGGAACAAAGTCATTGGGGGTGAAGCCTGGTGCCAGATGCATGTTGTGATCTGCCATAATCCCTGAAATGCTGCTGCCACACAATCACATGATCTTTTATTTGGGTGGACTGGCACCCAGCCTCAATCTCTGGACATCGGCAGCAGCATGGTCCCACAAATATTCCTGGGTGCAAGAGGCCATTGCTCAGTGAGACCCTCCCGCAGAGGGTTTGAGGGGGACAAAGCCGCAGTCCCTCAGAAGGAAGGGGTGGAGAAACACAGCCTCATCTGAGATAAAACTCAGGAGGGAAGTGCTGCCTGAGGCTTGGTAACAGACAGTGTAAAAGTGGGGAGTGGATGGAAGCTGAAGACAAAGGATGGGTGCGTGATTGCTGATAGGGGAGAACAGAGTTCCAATACTAGAGACTGGGTAGCTGGGTGACACTGTTTTCACCGCTCACATGCATGCGCATATACACCTACAAGTGCCACAACAATACACCCCAGTGAGCTAAGCAGTGCTATCTAGTGGAGAACGGAGCCATTAGACCAAACCCGCCCAATGGGGCCAATCTCGCTCTTCAGGAACACAAGTCTCTCTGCCTGCTTAGTTTGCAGACTATAAAGTTCTTCATAGTTTGACTTCTAGGGGAAAACGAAATAATTTCAATGTATTTCAGCCGGTTCGCTAGTCCATGTATTCAATTTTCTTTTTTTTCTTTCTCTTTTTCATTCCTTTTCTTTTTCTTGAATACAGAAAGAGAAAAACTTTATTTTTATTTTCAAATTTTGTTAAAAATATTTTCTTTAAATTTTTTCTACTCTTTAAAATTTTTCTATATATTTTTTTATTTTTTATTGTCTATATTTTTTACTTTTGTGTAATTTTTTTCAGATTCTATTTACTTCCATCATTTCATTTTAGTCTATTCCAGTGTACTAATTTTTTCAAATTTTCAAACAATTTTCTTTTTTTTCTTTCCCCCTTTATCTCTAATCTATCAAGCCCCTTTCAACACCCAGACCAAAACACACCTAGGATCTAGAATCATTTATTTTAGTGTGTGTGTGTGTGTGTGTGTGTGTGTGTTGGTTGTTTTTAATTTCTTAATTTTAATTTTCTTTCCTAATTTTAATTGTTTTTAATTTTTTCTTACCTCATTGATTCTTTTTTTCTCTCCAAAATGACAGAACTAAGGAATTCACACCAAAGAAAGAGCAAGAAGAAACAACAGACAGGGACGTAATTAACGCAGATACAAGCCAGATGTCTGAACCAGAATTTAGGATCATGATAATAAGAATACTAGCTGGAGTTGAAAATAGATTAGAATCCCTTTCTGTGGAGATAAAAGAAGTAAGAGCTAGTCAGAATGAAATAAAAAATGCTATACCTGAGCTGCAATCTCAAGTGGATGCCACAGCCATAAGGATGGATGAAGCAGAGCAATCAGTGATACAGAGGACAAACTTATGGAGAATAATGAAGCAGAAAAAAAGAGGAAACTAAAGCAAAAGAGCATGATTTAAGAATTAGAGAAATCAGTGATTCATTAAAAAGGAATCATAGGGGTCCCAGAAGATGAAGAGAGAGAAAAAGGGGTAGAAGGGTTATGTGAGCAAATCATAGCAGAAAAGTTTCCTAACATGCAGAAAGACACAGACATCAAAATCCAGGAGGCACAGAGGACTCCCATCAGATTCAACAAAAACCAACCATAAATAAGGCATATCATAGTCAGATTAAAAAAATACTCAGGCAAGGAAAGAATCATGAAAGCAGCAAGGGGAAAAAAAGTTGTTAACCTACAAGGGAAGACAGATTAGGTTTGCAGCAGACCTATCCACAGAAACTTGGCAGGCAAGAAAGGAGTGGCAGGATATATTTAATGTGCTGAATCAGAAAAATATGCAACCAAGAATTCTTTATCCAGCAAGAGTGTCACTCAAAATAGGAGAGATTAAAAGTTTCCCAGACAAACAAAAATTAAAGGAGTTTGTGACCACTAAACCAATGCTGCAAGAAATTTTAAGGGGGAATCTCTGAGGAAAGAAAAAGACTAAATACATAAATAAACACCCAAAGCAACAAAAACTAGAAAGGTTCAGAGAACACCACCAGAAACACCAACCCTACAAGTAACATAATGGAAAAAAAATTCATATCTTTCAGTACTCACTCTAAACGTCCATAGACTAAATGCTCCATTAAAAAGACATAGGGTAAGAGAATGGATAAGAACACAGGATCCATCTATATGCTGTTTACAAGAAACACACTTTAGACCTAAAGAAGCCTTCAGAATGAAAGTGAGGGGATAGAGAATGATCTATCATGCTACTGGAAGTCAAAACAAAGCTGGAGTAGCCATAGTTATATCAGACAATCTAGACTTTAAAGACTGTAACAAGAGATGAAGAAGGGCTTTTTGTCATAATTAAGGCGTTCATACACCAAGAAGACCTAACAATTTTAAACATTTATGCTCCAAAAGTGAAAGAACCCAAATATGTAAATCAATTAATCACAAACATAAAGAATCTCATTGATAATAACACCATAATAGTAGGGGACTTTAATATCCCACTTACAACAATGGACAGATCATCTAATTAGAAAATCAACAAGGAAACAAAAGTTTTGAAGGACACACTGGACCAGATGGACTTAACAGATATATTCAGAACATGTCATCTAAAGCAGCAGAATATACATTCTTTTCCACTGCACACGGATTGTTCTCCAGAATAGACCACATACTGGGACACAAATAAGCCCTCAACAAGTACAAGAAGATCGAAATCATGCCATGCATATTTTCAGACCACAATGCTATGAAACTCAAAATCAGCCACAAGAAAAAAAAAATTGGAAAGGTAACAAATACTTGGAGACTAAAGAACAGCCTACTAAAGAATGAATGGGCCAACCAAGAAGCTAAAGAGGAAATTAAAAAGTACATGGAAGCCAATGAAAATGATAACACTACAACCCCAAACCTCTGGGGCACAGCAAAGGCTGTCATAGAGGGAAGTATATAGCAATCCAGACCTTCCTAAAGAAGGAAGAAAGGTCTCAGATATACAACCTAACCTTACACCTTAAAGAGCTGGAAAAAGAACAGCAAATAAAACCCAAAACCAGCAGAAGACAGGAAATAATAAAGATTAGAGAAGAAATCAATACTATCAAAACCAAAAAACAAAAAAAAAATGCAAAAATCAGTAGAATAGATCAATAAAACCAGGAGCTGGTTCTTTGAAAGAATTAACAAAATTGATAAACCACTAGCCAGTTTGATCAAAAATAAAAAGGAAAGTACCCAAATAAATAAAATCAAGAATGAAAGAGGAGAGATCACAACCAACACAGCAGAAATACAAAAAATAATAAGAGAATATTATGAGCAATTATATGACAATAAAATGGGCAATCTGGAAGAAATGGACTAATTCGAGAAACATATACACTACCAAAACTTAAACCAGAAGAAATAGAACATTTGAACAGAGCCATAACCAGGAAAGAAATCAAACTAGTAATCAAAAATCTCTCAAAAATCAAGAGTCCAAGACCAGATGGCTTCCCAGGGGAATTCTACCAAGCATTAACACCTATTCTCTTGAAGCTGTTCCAAAAAATATAAATGGAAGGAAAACTTCCAAACTCTTTCTATGAAGCCAGCATTCCCTTGATTCCAAAACCAGACAGAGACCCCACTAAAAAGGAGAACTATAGACCAATATCCCTGATTGAACATGGATGCAAAAATCCTCAACAACATATTAGCCAACTGGATCCATCAATACATTAAAAAAATTATTCACCATGACCAAGTGGGATTTACACCTGGGATGCAGGGCTGGTTCAATATCTGCAAAACAATCAATGTGATTCATCACATCAGTAAAAGAAAGGACAAGAACCACACGATCCTCTCAATAGATGCAGAGAAAGCATTTGACAACATACAGCATTCTTTCTTGATAAAAACCCCCAAGAAAGTAGGGATAGAAGGATCATACGTCGATATCACAAAAACCAAATATAAAGACCCAACACTAGTAGCATCTCAATGGGAAAAACGGAGAGCTTTCCCCTCAGGACAGGAACAAGACAGGGATGTCCACTCTCGCCACTGTTATTTAACATAGTATTGGTAGTCTTAGCCTCAGCAATCAGACGACACAAAGAAAAGGCCTCCAAATCGGCCAGGAGGAGGTCAAAGTGTCACTCTTCACAGATTACAAGATACTCTATATGGAAAACCCAAAAGATTCCACCAAAAAACTGCCAGATCTTATCCACGAATTTAACAAAATTGTAGGATATAAAATCAATGCACAGAAATAGATTGCATTTCTATACACCAAAAATGAAGCAACATAAAGTGAAATCAAGGAATCGATCCCATTTACAATTGTACCAAAAACCATAAAACACCTAGGAATAAATCTAACCATAGAGGTGAAAAATCTATACACTGAAAATTATAGGATGCCTATGAAAGACATTGAAGAAGACACAAAAAACATGGGGAAAAAATATTCCATGCTCCTGGGTAAAAAAACAAAGATTGTTAAAATGTTAATACTACCCAAAGAAATATACATATTTAATGCAATCCCTATCAAAATAACACCAGCATTCTTCACAGAACTAGAACAAATAATCCTAAAATTTGTATAGAACCAGAAAACAACCTGAATAGCTAAAGCAAACTTGAAAAAAAAAAAGCAGAAGGAATCACAATCCCTGACTTTAAGCTGTATTACATAGCTGTAATCATTAAGACAGTATGGTACTAGCACAAGAACAGGCACTCAGATCAATGGAACATAATAGAGAACCCAGAAATGGACCCACAAACATGGCCAATTAATTTGACAACGTAGGAAAGAATATTCAGTGGAATAAAGACAGTCTCTTCAGCAAGTGGTGCTGGGAAAACTGGACAGAAACATGCAGAGAAGTGAACCTGGGCCACTTTCTTACACCATGCACAAAAATAAACACAAAATGGATGAAAGACCTAAATGTAAGACAGGAAGCCATCAAAATCCTCGAGGAGAAAGCAAGCAAAAAATTCTTTGATCTTGGCCACACAACTTCTTACTCAACAAGTCTCTAGAGGCAAGGGAAATGAAAGCAAAAATGAACTACTGGTACCTCATTAAAAAAAAAAGATCCTGCACAGTGAAGGAAACAATCAGCAAAACTAAAAGCCAACTGATAGAATGGGAGAGGATATTTGCAAACAACATATCAGATAAAGGGTTAGTATCCAAAATCTATAAAGAACTTATCAAACTCAACACCCAAAAAATAAAATATCCAGTGGAGAAATGGGCAAAAGACATGAATAGACACTTCTCCAAAGAAGACATCCAGATGGCCAACTGACACATGAAAAAATGCTGAACATCACTCATCATCCAGGAAATACAAATCAAAACCACAATGAAATATCAACTCACACCTGTCAGAATGGCTAACATTAACAACTCAGGTAACAACAGATGTTGGCATGGGTGCGGAGAAAGAGGATCTCTTTTGCACTGCTGGTGGGAATGCAAACTGGTGTAGCCACTCTGGAAAGCAGTATGGGTGTTCCTCAAAAAATTAAAAATAGAACTACCCTGTGACCCACAATTGCACTACTAGGTATTTATCCTATGGATACAGGCTGTTTTGAAAGGGCACATGCACCTCAATGTTTATAGCAGTACTATCAACAATAGCCAAAGTATGGAAAGAGCCAAAATCTCCATTGATGGATGAATGTATAAAGAAGATGTGGCATATATATACATAATGGAGTATTACTCGGCAATCAAAAAGAATGAAATCTTGCCATTTGCAACTGCGTGGATGGAACTAGAGGGTATTATGCTAAGTGAAATTAGTCAGTCATAGAAAGACAAATATATGACTTCACTCATATGAGAACTTTAAGACACAGAACAGATTAACACAAGGGAATGAAGCAAAAATAATATAAAAAACAGAGAGGGGGCACAAAACGTAAGAGATTCTTATATATGGAGAACAAACAGAGAGTTACTGGAGGGGTTGTGGGGGGGGGGATGGGCTAAATGGGTAAGGGACATTAAGGAGTCTACCCATAAATCATTGTTGCACTATAAGGTAACTGACTTGGATGTAAATTTTTAAAAAATAATAAAATAAAATGTAAAATCTGTATATTATTGGTTTCATGTTGTGGGGTCAAATGTCACAAAAGTCATCCAGGCAGTCAGATGGCTTGGCATTGTCTATGAGAATTCACTGGAATCCACAGGCAGGTGGTCAATAACTTCCTGATATAATATGTAACATTCTGTGTGTTTGTATAAATGTTCACCTCTCCAATAAGAGAGTTTATTAGTTCTATTACATGCAACTTAGAGAGCTCCATGATTCACTCAATAGTCAGTCCCTACTCTGTGCCCTGCTAGATGCTGGATGTGATTATATCAATTAACTATTTTTGATTTTTTAAAAAAACCCAAACCTACTGGTTTAAAACAACAAGAATTTATATTTTTTCATGAGTTTATGGGTCAGCTGGGTTGTACTGATTTGTGCCAGGTTTGGCTGGTCATACAAGGGCTTGCTTGTGCATTCATGGACAGCTGGTGGACCATCTAAAAAATTGGCAGGTCTAGGACAGCCTTACACATCCGAAGGGGCCTGCTCCAGACAGTGGTGGTGATTGAGTCACAAGTCTTTCATCATTTAGCAGGTTAACTCAGGTGATTGATATGGTGATAGAAAGGTTCCAAGAGAGTAAAAACACGTAAAACCTACTGAGGTCTAGGCTAGAAACTGGCACTTTGTATTCTGACATTCTTTTTGCAAACGCAACTCACAAAGTCAGCCCAGATTCACGATATAAAGAAACAAGCTTCAGAGAGTTAAAATGACAGGCTGGTATGGTGCCCCTGAGCTTGTCTTGTCCCTAAAGCATAGCTAGGTCAGCATCAAACTATTGTGAATACCTAGGAAATTTATCTGAGGACTAAACGATATGCATAATCTGAACCAGAGAACTTGGCAAGTATGTAGTGCAGAGAGGTGAATTGGCAGAGAGAAAAGCTGTGGAGGGTAGGGAGCCATTTTCATGGAGAGAAGAGAAAGAGAAAGGGGGAGAGTGTAGCACATTGGGATTGTGCAAGAAAAGCACTCCCCCCAAAAAGTAGCTGGAGAGAAAGAGTGAAAACACTTTCAGGGGCCTGGACAAAATATCTGTTGCCCAAAATCATTAATGGGGAGAGAGGTGAGGGTTTCAATACCACCAGGATTCTATAAACAGTGGAATGTAAGGTTTAAAGTTTCAGAGTTCAGTGCCTGGCAGCCTTCTGGTGAGGATGCAGGGTGAATCCCCAGGAGCAGCCAGCAGGGTCTGAGGGGTCCATTGTCCACACAGGAGAAGCAGTTCCCCTGCTTAGAGTGCATTTGGTAGAGGCCATATGGCCTTCCCATGGGCAAAGGTCCCAACAGACCCCATAGAGCTGCCACATTTGCTGGTATTGGGAGAAAGTCACTACAATGCCATGAAACCTATTGCCAGCTGTGTGTTGTGATTTGCCATAACTGAAATTTTGCCACTGTGCAATTGCAGGAATGTTTTCGTGGACAAGCCAGGACCTGGCCAATGCTAGGCTAGACCCTGCCCCATATAATTGGCATGGGTCCAGGCTGTGGGGGGGGGGGGGCTCTGAAGTGTGGGGTTTTGAGACACAGCCCCATCTGAGATAAAACTCTGGAGGGAGACACTGCCTGGCAGGCAGACAGCTTGGACACGGACAGGGTGGAAGCAGGGAGTGAATGGAAGTCTGGGAAAAAGGAGGATTACAAGTGTGTGAGGCTACAAAATTTCTGTGCCAGAAACTAGAGAGACAGGTGAAGCCATTTTCACCTCTAAAGCCCAGGCGTGCATGTGCGCACACACACAGATTGACCCCAGTGAGCTAAGCAGCGCCACCAAGTGGAGAATGGGGCCATTGCGCCAAGCCCTGTCCACCTGTGCCCTCCAGGCATATCAAGACCAGCCCAAATCCCTTCCACCTGTTAAGTCTATGAATTACAGTGTGCTGCAAAGTTTCAGTTTAGGAGAAACAGGATGTAACTGCATTCAGGTTTTACTCTGTTTGCTTGTTTGTTCATTTTCCTTGCTTCTGTTTTTCTTATGTTGTTTTCTTTTTTCTTACTCTTCTTTCTCTTTCTTGGATACAGAAAGAACAGATTTTTTTTCATTTTTGTGAAAATATGAATTTTCATCATTCATATTTTACTTTTTATAGTTTTATTCTATTTAATTATATGATTTTTTATTTTTAATTTTTTGCCTTTTTTTTTCCTTTCTCTGTTTTCTTTTTTCTATCAGGCTTCTCTCAACAAGCAGACTGAAACATACCTAGCGCCTAGCTTCTGTTATTTGATCATTTTTGTTGTTTTGTTTTTAAATTTTTTAACATTTTTATTTATTTTTGAGAGCTAGAGACAGAGCATGAGTGGGGGAGGGGCAGAGAGAGAGGGAGACACAGAATCTGAAGCAGGCTCCAGGCTCTGAACTGTCAGCACAGAGCCTGATGCAGAGCTTGAACCCACAAACCCTAAGATCATGACCTGAGCCAAAGTTGGATGCTTAACTGACTGAGCCACCCAGACTCCCCTTGTTTTTAATTTTTCAATTTTTATTTTATTAATTATTTTTTTCTTTCTCCAAAATGACAAGATGGAGGAATTCATCCCAAAAGAAAGAACAGATAGAAATGATGCCTAGAGGTTTAATCAACACAGACATAAGTAAGATGTCTGAACTAGAATTTAAAACCACTTTTTTAAAAATTTTCTTAATGTTTATTTATTTTTGACAGAGAGAGAGAGAGAGAGAGACAGAGCATGAGCAGGGGAGGGGCAGAGAGAGAGAGACACAGAATCCAAAGCAGGCTCCAGGCCCTGGGCTGTCAGCACAGAGCCGGATGCGGGGCTCAAACTCACAGACCGCGAGATCATGACCCAAGCAGAAGTCAGACACTCAACCGACTGAACCACCCAGGTGCCCCAAATTTAAAACCACTAATATAAGAATACTAGCTAAGGTTGAAAAGAGCATATAAGACACTAGAGAATCCCTTTTTTCATAGGTAAAAGAACTAAAATCTAGTCAGGCCAAAATTAAAAATGCTATGACTGAGATGTAATCTTGAATCGATGCCGTGATTGCTAGGATGGACAAAGAAGAGCAGCAAATCACTGATATAGAAGATAAAATTATAGAAACTAATGAAGCAGGGAAAAAAAGAGGGAACCAATGGCAAAAGACTACAATGCAAGATACTTCTGCTTTTCATTGTTAGAAGAATGGTTCATTCACCAAAAGCATAGGACTATGTTTGGGGGAAAAAAAATACACTACTTGAGGTTTAAAAATCCCATCTCCATTCCAACAGTCTAGGACAGGAATTTACAAACAGTAAAGCAAACTAAGGGTAAAAATAATAGAATAAATTATTTTACATCATTTTTAACTCCCAGGGTGTTAGGATTTGTTACTAAGGGAACGTTATGAGGTAACACATATTCCAAAAGTAGTAAGAGTATCCCCCACCAAATGTAGAAGCACACTTACTCAAATTATTATATTTCAACATAAAAACCAGCAAGATCCATCAAATTCTTACTAGACATGCCCCAATGGCAAAGGAAACAAAAGAAAAAATGAACTATTGGGACTTCATCAAGAAAAAAAAAAAAAAAAAAACTTTTGCACAGCAAAGGAAACAATCAACAAAACTAAAAGGCAACCAACAGAATAGGAGAAGATATTTGCAAATGACATATCAGATAAAGAGTTAGTATTCAAGATCTATCAAACTCAAAGAAGTTATCAAACTCAACACCCGGAAAGCTTATAATCCAGTGAAGAAATTGGCAAAAGACATGAACAGACATGTTTCCAAAGACATCCAGGTGGCTAACAGACACATGAAAAGATCACTCATCATCAGGGAAGTACAAATCAAAACCACAATGAGATACCACCTCACACCTGTCAGAATGGCTAAAATTAACAACTCAGGAAACAACAGATGTTCATGAGGATGCAGAGAAAGGGGAACCCTTTTGCCCTGTTGGTGGGAATGCAAACTGATGTAGCTACTGTGGAGTACTCTATGGAGGTTCCTCAAAAAATTAAAAATAGTGTTATCTTATGACCCAGCAATTGCACTACTTATCCAAAGGATTAAAAAACTGCTGATTTGAAAGAGGACATGCACCCCAATGTTTATAGCAGTGCTATCAACAGAAGCCAAAGTATGGAAAGAGCCCAAATGCCCACCAACTGATAAATGGATAAAGAAGATGAGTATATATACACAATGGAATATTACTCAGTGATCAAAAAGAATGAAATCTTGCCATTTGCAACACTGTAGATCGAACTAGAATGTATTATGCTAAGCAAAATAGGTCAGTCAGAGAAAGACAAATACCAGGTCATGATCATGGGTTTGAGTCCGGCATCAGGCTCTGCACTGACAGTGTGGAGTCAGCTTGGGATTCTTGGGATTCTCTCTCTCCCTCTCTCTGCCCCCTGAAAAATAAATAAATAAACTTTTAAATCAATCAATAAATAAATAAGCAGTATAATAGATTATAAGTAAATATTGCTGCTAGTTTTACTTTGTTTAATGAGCAAGGCAGGATTTATGGATGTTCAGTGTTTACTTTCTGGGTCTCTGATGTGCACATTAAATTTTATGTATCTTGTGTCATGCTCAAGCACACCATTAGGTTATACTGAAATTGAGTAATTACTACTTCTCAGTTAGATATACAATTCCCAAATAGAAGGAAGACACTAGAGCAATATTAGCTTAATTTCCAGTAATAAACACCAAAGAGAAGAAAGTTTTCTTATCTAAAGTAATTGTTTCATCCCTGTACACATGAGAAATACCACATACTTTAGTTTAATTCAGATCAACCTAATAAGTATTGAATGCTAAATGGGAAGGGAGGAGAAGGAGAGTAAAAAAGGTAATAGCCAATACCTATACCAAATGTGAAATACAAGAGGTCTGAGTCATTTATTTGTTATACTGTCACTGTCCCTCATCTTATTCCATGACAGGCTGGTGGTTATAAATTCTTATTCATACCATCTTTGCTAGGCACCAGTTTTCTTGGGATTATTAATACATTAAATACTTAATATAGTAAGATCAAGTATACTCATTTTTCTTTACTTTGAATTGTATTAATGTACCATATTCAACCCATTCACTCCCATTTGATGCTTTGGGATTTGTTTCCAGTTATTTGTATCTGTTCATTTTATAATATCCTTACCTCAAAGAAAACACAGAAGAATCTTTTCCCTCTGTTGAAGATGGCTTGATCTGTGCTAGAAACCAGCCAGTGCTTGATTAAATACATACTGAAATGAATAGGAAAGTGAGTAGACATGTTACTTGATCACCACTGTTATTCTAAATACAGTGTGGGTGGGCCCACATGCAAATGACCTAGACCAAGTCATTACCACTCTCTGCGCTCTGCCTAGGAAGGGCAGGCACATTTGGTTCCATCCTTCCAGCCTTAAACTACTTCATTAAAACATTCACATAAAAATGGTTCCTGACTTTACTATTTTCATCAGTTTCTTTGCCCTCACAGACCAACGACATCTATCAGAAGAAATGATGCATTAAAATTAACTAATTGCTGACTAAACATTCAGGGAATTATCGTATTTTCAAACAAATCTCTGTTACCACAAACTAGACTGTTTCCTGTCTCAAAATCCCCTGAATCAAGAACATCTACTAGAAAACAAATTCACAACTCCTTAAGACACCATTTGTAGCAATTGCTATTTCATGCTGATCTTGAAGTCACAAGATTTCCTTTGGGTATAATCTTATAGCCATTTCATATTCTGAATCTCCACTGACAATTATTTTTGCAGAAGAAAGAGCAGTAACTAGACTGCTTCAAATTGTTCAGAAAAGCATCTGTTACAGGAGCTGAAGCAGACACCTCATAGCCTCAGAGCCCATGGGCAACGGGTGCCCAATCAAATTTTGTTATTCTCTACCAGGTAGAAAATCATATTTTATTTGAAATCTTTTTGAGGTTTGGACTGTTACAATGATTCCCAAAAGGAGAATATGCCTTCACTTTACCTTAATGAGTTCACACCTACAGTTATGTTATAATTTCCTAATGACGTGGTCTCACTGAGCACACATCAAAGTAGAGTTTGGCAGTCTGCCTTCTACATTTGTCTGGCTCTGATGTAGGGTAGAGGTCACAATGTCATGATCTGGCCCTGAATTAGAATTCACATGATTGTGAAGAAAATCTTAACCACCAAAGGAGGATATAATGTTGAAAGCTCTTTAAATCATACTCAAGTAGAGAGGCCCAAATAGTGGTGGTGGGAAGATGGGATGGGGATTGGTAGATGAGGGATAAAAGAGAGAGGAAAGCAATGGGGAGTGTGAGAAAGGCACCTATGACATGGATCTATTACTGTGAATGAAGAATTGTGAGCTACTTAGGAATGTCACTGCTCCCATCATAAAATCCCAATGGTTCTTCAAATATTCTTCAAAGAAATTCACAGCTCTCAATCACATACTGGCTGTTTGTAAACATGACCAGGACTTTTTCTCTGGCTCATGGAACCTATCAAGGCCTTTGTCTACTGAAATTGAAATCAACACCACACATGAAGACAGACTTACACGTCCTAACTCCCTTTCCTTTTGTACAAATAACAGCACCAACCATTCTTATTCCAGACAAGAAATCAGAAGAGCCTTCCTAAATATTTCCTGGATATAAACCAAGTGCCTTCTGATCTGGGTTCAGGAATTAATTTTGTTATTTACCCCAGCTTCAGTGTCTACTCTAACTGTTCCAGGATATTGCTTTGAAGGGAAAGGAGGTAAAGGAAGAAAGTGTAAGAAGAGACTATCTATGCACCAAGTGTTTTCAACACCATGGACAGTTGTCCAGAGTGGGTGAAAGGATATTTACAAAACTGCCATCTGCCATTTCCCTAAAAATTCTTCATTTTTCCTTAAAAATTCTTCTGAAAAATCATTTAACCCTTACTTCACTACATTCAGGGATCCTTATAATGAAGCATATGTTCAGGCAACAGATCAGTAGTGTGAGAAAGTTCAGTATCTAACAAATCACATTAACTTGTTTAAAAAAATACCTTTTGAGGGCAGTATTATTTCCTTTCAAAATAATTGAATTCTCTCTATGACCTCTTTAGTCATAACTTGCTTTATGTAAGGAAATGTGTACATATATTCCATATACAAATGCTCAAATTTGTAATTACTGGAACACTAATGGGACAATAGGAACTTTGCATGCTGTGGCCCACTGATTCTCAATCTTAGCCTCACATTAAACTGCTTAAAAATAGTGGTTATAGAATAGAATCAGCCAAGTTGGGCCAGAACTTTAAGATTGACTCCTGGGGGCCAACCATGTTTTTAGAAGTGCCACAGGAGCTTCTGAAACTCACCACTCTCCCAAGTTTCTTGTCAATAGATTCTGGTTGATTTTAATTCCAAGCATAGCTACTGGTCACATATTTTTATCTGTTAAGGCAAAAGAAAATGGATGTCAAACAAAGAACAATGGACAGTGAAAAGAAGTTTGGAGTTTTGATCTTGGAACTGATAGTAAATAGCGATGTGGCCTTGGCAAGTCACTTAATTCCTTGGGCCTCTTGAGATGGGATGTTTTCATTAAGTTTCTGAGTGAAAATTGGTGGTTATGTATGTGTCTATATTATGGTAGCCAAATAAATCATCTAAAAATTAATCACACTCATAGTTTCAAATGATTGTACCATCAACTGGAGTTCAGCAACATTCCAGTGTCCTGTAGCTAGCTAGTCTAATGTTCCAATTTTAATGTGAATTATTGTCATGAAATTTTCAATTTGGATAGTTCCATTTCCTATAATAAAAACCTTGTCACAGTTAATAACTCCTATAAACAGAAAGGGAGGAAAGACATTTTTGTGTTCAACCTAAGGATTAAACCAGTAAAAAACTAAAAAAAAAGTAAAAAGTTGGACAGACCAGACACAGTTAGAGATAAAACTCCCCAAAACAAAAATATCCATCACATTTTTTAAAAGCTTTAATCTTACAATATTTATCTGGTATCAGGTCAGATCTGTGAGGCTATTGCCCAAAGCCAGTGGAAATGACTTCTTTGGTTTGGCAAGTGAACTCCATTGTTGTTTTCTCAAAAAAAAAATTAACTGGAGCAACAGATAAGACATCTGGAGATAGACAATATTGCCCCTCTCCATTATGAATGCCTAGAAGGAGTTTGCTATGCCATACAGCACTTTTAACCTAAGCTCTTACTGTGGTTTCCCCAGGCAGGTGAGAAAGGTTTTCCCAGTGAGAATCTGGGGGAGTCAGAGCTGATGTTGTAGAACCCAGGGGAGGGGTCTGCTTGAGGGGAATGGATGGGGAATTTGCACATAGTGGGTCTTCAGTAAATGGCTGTGGAGCTACGAAATCCTACTCAAATTGATAACATAATTTCATGGGCAAAGATATTCATTTACAGACTCTACTAAGAATCTTGGTGAACGTTATTAGACCCAGATATCCAAACTCTCATTGCCATTTCCTAATGAAACTTGGAAGTTTTTTCATTTTGTTCATTTTCATCCTTGCTCAGTTGTTTTGTAAATTTTCCCATGTCCTGTTCTGCCAAAACTAATCATGAGCCATACTGATTTCACATTATGTTTCTTCAACTTGAGGATAAGTTAAAAATGGGTGTTATACTTTTGTGGGCCCAATTCTGGAGTCTCTATTCTATTCCATTGGTCTATGTGTCTGTTTTTGAGCCAATACCATGCTGTCTTAATGATTACAGATTTGTAGTAGAGGCTAAAGTCTGGGATTGTGATGCCTCCTGCTTTGATCTTCTTCTTCAATATTACTTTGACTATACAGGGTCTTTGGTGGTTCCATACAAATTTTAGCATTTCTTGCTCTAGCTTTGAGAAGAATGCTGGTGCAATTTTGATTGGGATTGCATTGAATGTGTAGATAGCTTTGGGTAGTATTGACATTTTAACAATATTTATTCTTCCAATCCATGAGCATGGAATGTTTTTCCATTTCTTTATATCTTCTTCAATTTCTTTCATAACCTTTCTATAGTTTTTAGCATACAGATCTTTTACATCTTTGGTTAGGTTTATTCCTAGGTATTTTATGATTCTTGGTGCAATTGTGAATGGGATAAGTTTATTTGTCTTTCTGTTGCTTCATTATTAGTGTATAAGAATGCAACTAATTTCTGTACATTAATTTTGTATCCTACGACTTTGCTGCATTCATGTATCAGTTCTAGCAGACTTTTGGTGGAGTCTATCATGCCAAGTAATCTTTGACAAAGCAGGAAAGAATACCCAATGGAAAAAAGACAGTCTCTTTAACAAATGGTGCTGGAGAACTGGACAGCAACATACAGAAGAAGGAAACTAGACCACTTTCTTATGCCACTCACAAAAATAAACTCAAAATGGATAAAGGACCTGAATGTGATACAGGAAACAATCAAAACCCTAAAGGAGAAAGCAGGAAAAACCTCTCTGACCTCAGCCACAGCAATTTCTTACTTGACACACCCCCAAAGGCAAGAGAATTAAAAGCAAAAATGAACTATTGGGACTTCATGAAGATAAAAAGCTTCTGCACTGCAAAGGAAACAATCAACAAAACTGAAAGTCAACTGATGGAATGGGAAAAGATATTTGCAAATGACATATTGGACAAAGGGCTAGTATCCAAAATCTATAAAGAGCTCACCAAACTCCACACCCAAAAAACAAATAATCCAGTGAAGAAATGGGCAGAAAACATGAATAGACACTTCTCTAAAGAAGACATGCAGATGGCCAACAGGCATATGAAAAGATACTTAACGTCACTCCTCAACAGGGAAATACAAATCAAAACCACACTAAGATACCACCTCGTGCCAGTCAGAGTGGCTAAAATGGACAAATCAGGAGGTTATAGGTGTTGGAGAGGATGTGGAGAAACAGGAACCCTCTTGCACTGTTGGTGGGGATGCAAACTGGTGCAGCCACTCTGCAAAACAGTGTGGAGGTTCCTGAAAAAAATTAGAAATAGATCTACCTTATGACCCAGCAATAGCACAGCTAGGAATTAACCCAAGGGATACAGGAGTGCTGATGCATAGGGGCACTTGTACCCCAATGTTTATAGCAGCACTTTCAACAAGAGCCAAATTATGGAAAGAGCCTAAGTGTCCATCAACTGATGAATGGATAAAGAAATTGTGGTTTATATACACAATGGAATACTACGTGGCAATGAGAAAGAATAAGATGAATTGAGAAAAGATGGAGTGGTAGGAGGACCCTGGGCTCACTGCATCCTGCTAATCACTTTGATTCCACCCACATCTGCCTAAATAACCCAGAAAACTTCCAGAAGACTAGCAGAACAGACTCTCCAGAACAAAGCATAAGCAAGAGGCCCAAGGAAGAGGGTAGGAAGGGCTGAGACGTGGTGCACACTACATGGACTGGTGGGAGGGAGCTGGGACAGTGGAGGGGCAGCCCACCCGGTAAGGCAGAGCCCCTGAGTCTGGCTTGCAAAAGCGGAGGGGCCGGACTGTGTGAGTTCCCACAGCGAGTGGGACTTAACATCTGGAATGTTAAAAGTCAACAGCTCTGCTCTAGCAGAGCGGGGAGAGCAAGAGAACACCGGGAGGGAGAGTTGTTGAGCCCTGGGAGACAGAGCTCACCTCGTCAGGGGAACAAAGGCACTGGCAAGTGCCATCTCCATCGCCCATCCCCCAGCCGAAATTCCAAAAGGACAGTTCCAGTGACTGAGCTTGCTTGCACCGTACAAACACCCAACACTGTGCTTCTGTGGATCCATCCCTCTGACAGGTCTGCCTCCCACTCAGTGCTGCAGGGCCCCTCCCCACAGGGAGCCACCAATGGCAAAGCAAGCTAAGCCTGCCCTGCCCACCCCTGTGCACCTTGCAGATCCACCACCTCTAATACACCAGATCCCATTGAAGCAGCACCACAAGCCTGACAGTGTGCAAATAGCTCAGACAGGGGCCACACCACTCCACAGTGAGTCCTGCCCCTGGAAGAGGGAAGATAAGGTACATACCAGTCTGACTGTGGCCCCATCAGTGAGCTGGAGGCAGACATCAGGTCTGACTGCGGCCCCGCCCACCAACACAAGTTACTCTGGACAGTACAGGGGAAGCTCCTGCAGTTTGGAGCTACCCCAGGGAATACCCAAAATGACAAAACAGAAGAATTCTCCTCAAAAGAAACTCCAGAAAGTAGGGACAGCTAACGAATTGATCAAAAACGATTTAAGTAATATAACGGAAGAGGAATTTAGAATAATAGTCATAAAATTAATCACTGGGCTTGAAAAAAGTATAGATGACAGCAGAGAATCTATTGCTACAGATATCAAGGGACTAAGAAGTAGTTATGAGGAGCTAAAAAATGCTATAAATTAGGTGTGAAATAAAATGGAGGTGACCACAGCAAGGATTGAAGAGGCAGAGGAGAGAATACGTGAATTAGAAGATAAAATTATGGAAAAAGAGGAAACTGAGAAAAAGAGAGATAAAAAAATTCAGGAGTATGAGGGCAGAATTAGAGAACTAAGTGATGCAATCAAATGGAACAATATCCGTATAATAGGAATTCCAGAAGAGCAAGAGAGAAAGAAAGGGGCTGAAGGTGTACTTGAACAAATCATAGCTGAGAACTTCCTGATCTGGGGAAAGAAAAAGGCATTAAAATCCAAGAGGCACAGAGAACTCCCTTCATATGTAACTTGAATCTATCTTCTGCACGATATATCATAGTGAAACTGGCAAAATACAAGCATAAAGAGAAAATTCTGAAAGCAGCTAGGGATAAACAGGTTCTAACCTACAAAGGGAGACCCATAAGACTAGTGGCAGACCTATATACTGAAACTTGGCAGGACAGAAAGGAATGGCAGGAAATCTTCAATGTGATGAGCAGGGAAAATGTGCAGCTGAGAATCCTTTATCCAGCAAGTCTGTCATTCAGAATAGAAGGAGAGATAAAGGTCTTCCCAAACAAAAACTGAAGGAATTCATAACGACTAAACCAGCCCTACAAGCAATCCTAAGGGGGGATTCTGTGAGTGAAATGTTGCAGGGACCACAAAGTACCAGAGACATCACTACAAGTATGAAACCCACAGACATCACAATGACTCTAAACCCATATCTTTCAATAATAACACTGAATGTGAATGGACTAAATGCTCCAACCAAAAGACATAGGGTATCAGAATGGATAAAAAAAAAAGACCCATCTATTAGCTGTCTACAAGATAGTCATTTTAGACCTGAGGACACCTTCAGATTGAAAGTGAGGGGAGGGAGAACTATCTATCATGCTACTGGAAGTCAAAAGAAAGCTGGAGTAGCCATACTTATATCAGACAAACTAGATTTTAAATTAAAGGCTGTAACAAGAGATGAAGAAGAGCATTATATAATAATGACAAGGACTATCCATCAGGAAGAGGTAACAATTATAAATGTCTATGCGCTGAATATGGGAGCCCCTAAATATATAAAACAATTAATCACAAACATAAGCAAACTTATTGATAAGAATGTGGTAATTGCAGGGGACTTTAATACTCCACTTAAAACAATGGATAGATCATCTAGACAGAGAATCAATAAAGAAACAAGGGCCCTGAATGATACATTGGATCAGATGGACTTGACAGATATATTTAGAACTCTGCATCCCAAAGCAACAGAATATACTTTCTTCTCGAGTGCACATGGAACATTCTCCAAGATAGATCATATACTGGGTCACAAAACAGCCCTTAATAAGTGTAAAAGAATTGAGATCATACCATGCACACTTTCAGACCACAATGCTATGAAGCTTGAAATCAACCACAGGAAAAAGTCTGGAAACCCTCCAAAAGCATGGAGGTTAAAGAATGCCCTAATAAAGAATAAATGGGTCAACCAGGCAATTAGGCAATGAGAATGAATGAAATATGGCCTTTTGTAGCAACATGGATGGAATTGGAGAGTGTTATGCTAAGTGAAATAAGTCATACAGAGAAAGGCAGATACCATATGTTTTCACTCTTATGTGGATCCTGAGAAACTTAATAGAAGACCATGGGGGAAGGGAAGGAAAAAAAAAGTTAGAGAGGGAGGGAGCCAAACCATAAGAGACTCTTAAAATTGAGAATAAACTGAGGGTTGATGGGGGGTGGGAGGGAGGGGAGGGTGGGTGATGGGCATTGAGGAAGGCACCTGTTGGGATGAGCCCTGGGTGTTGTATGGAAACCAATTGACAATAAATTTCATATTAAAAAATAAAAAAATAAAATTATGAACTTAAAAAATAAAAACATAGAAACAAAGTGACTAAATCAATCAACCAATAAAATTTTCCCAGTTTCAGAAAAATAAATAAATAAATAAATAAATAAATATGAGTGTTATGACCCAAAACAACACAATAAGTGCAACATCACACTAAAGACATTTTAAGTATTAAATACCATTAAGTATTGGTCAATCTACACCAACTCTTCAATCTAATAGGCTACCACTTTGATGGGCTAACTTTCACAAGCCCTTTAAACACTATTAGGATACTTGTTAAGATTTTATTTTCAGTGTTACTAAAATCACAATAAAAATGTCCTTACATAGATGAATAAGTCCTGACATTAAGAACAGGAAAGTAGAACAACGTACATCTATTTAAATATTTCTATTTTTATATTATCTTTGCTCTACACATTTAGTCTGACTTTAGTTAGCATAGTCAGCTTTCTTCATTAGTTTGTTTTTGCATAGGTTTCCAAATTAAATGCAATTACTTAAAAGGAATAATATCGCAGCTAAGACAGTTCAGGCCATTGGTTGGTTCCTAAAATAATTCCCAATCTTTTTCACCAGAGCAATGTTTAGCCAAGTTGGAAAAATATTTTAAGAGGCCCTAAATCAGATTAAGTGCTGACTTTCAGGTCCTGATATCTCGGAATGCTGCCAGGTAGCAATCTCTGCGATTAAGTCATTTTGCATTAGGAAAGCTTGTTCCGATGAAGCCCAAATGACTCATGGCTTCTAATTCTCTTAAAAGGAGCCTTGAGACCTGCAATGTTAATTACATTATGGGACAGAGTAGAGGAGTATTTAATGGATATAGATCCAAATTATGCATCTCAGGCTCCTGTCTGCAGAGTCATTGTAGTGTACAGATTTGTCCTCATAGCAAAGGCATCTTGGTCTCATGGCACTCATAGTTGTTGGTTTTTCACTTTGTAAATATATCTTTAACACATTAAATACTAGCTAACTTACCTGACTAATTAGAATGTATAACATTTGGCCTCATCTGGCCCCAGCTGCAGTAGAAAACAACTGTGTTGGGCAGCAGCTGTGGGGACTCTAAGTGAAACACTGGATATAGATCCATGCTGAAAGGGGCATATTATAAGAATTGGTCATTTCCCCTGAGTATAAATGATAAATCTGGTGGGAAGCCTGCTCCAGACATCATTTGTCTGATGGAAGATTTTGTTATGCCTTAACCAAACAGACACTATCTACATTAATCAAGGATTCTTTGATTCCTGTGTTCTTAAGGGAATGAAACAAAGAGGTTTTGTTTACTGATATTTGTCTGGAAACACTGAACTTTATCTTCAAGAAAATCTCTTCCACTTCTCATTTTATACAACTGCTTTGGTAAAACATACACCTTTGCTGAAATAAAGGAATCAGATTATATCAATCCAAGACCTATATGCCCAGTTGCTGTGTAAACCATGCAGATATTGGGTTTTAGTCTCCATTTAGCCAGGGCATGCCAGGGTCATGAATGATTAAACACGTTGGTAGGGTTTTGGCTTTTTCCAGGCTACATAGAAGTTAATTGTTAAATAATGAGGTAAAATCATACTGGCCACTCTGAGTTCTAGAAACATCTCAGAGACAGAAGGCAGCATGAATCAGTACCAGCTAATTAACACACAAATTTCTCAAGAAAAGCAAAATTTTAAAGGGAATTTCTCATGGTGAAGTCCACAGAAACATTTTTATGGCAAATGCTATAGTGAATAAGATGTCTGACTTTTATTTTTGGTGAAACTTACAATAAAAGTTGGAATAAATTAAATTGAAGTTAACCAAAATGCTTCTCCTGTCCAGCAGGTAACCTTCTTATAATCTAATCCAAGAAATATCCTATTTCCTTTTTGAAAAATCCAGGACTTTACCATTTCCCACAAATTTGATGTGATTTTTTAAGTTTCTGATGAGTAGGGCAAGTTATAATTATGCAACTATTGTTTTTGACTGTTCTTGACTGTCATGCAGATAAGAAACAAGAAATTGCTAGGTGACAGTAAGTCCTCAATAAACATCTGCAGGGTTGAATAAGACCAGTCTCTCCAGGACATAAATTGATACTGGGTGATGACTATGGTTAAATGCCCTTTAGTACATTCTGGAGGAAGCCATAGAAGTCCTCTTGCTGGAAAGCTCTTTATCCCAACCTGGAATTCTGGGAATTGCTGGCTGGTCTGGAAAATAGCGTCCCACCTATTTTTGCATCATTACTTTCCTTCTTTAATTTTCCCAAAACTCTAGTCTGGCTCCTGGGGCAGAATACTTTTGTGATAAATTGACCTTAATTAAGCTAGTGCATGGTGTAAGTTATATTAAAAGAGCATTTTGCTGCCAGAAAATCCATTTAGAAATTTAAAAATATTTACCTCTTGCTAAATGTGCCAGGCTCTGCATATTGAGTCAGAATGATAAAGTTTTCTCAGGAGTTGCAACCAGAGTCAATTGGGATAGTTTCCATAGTATGAACTATAACTTAATATTATTATCAAAGGAAAAACTAGCATTTATCATTGCTTCTCCTGCCCACTCCAGACCAATTCATCACATAGGACCCATGTTAATCCTGACATGAACTTCCTGACTTCTTCCTCTCTGGGCAGGGCCAGGCTATGCTGCACACTTTGGAAATTTTGATTGAAGTTCTGCCTTTTTATACAACTCATTTTTTATGGGTAACAAATAGGAGAATTCATTTAGAGATCAAAATAGAATGTTTCGATGCCAGACACAACATTATCATGGTCTGTAACTGTCAAAACAAAAACTGATAGGATGACAGATCATCTTGTTAAAAGAGCTTTGCTTCAATGGTTTGGCATTTCCACGCAATTTAGTTCCACTGGACGCAAGCCCCATCTCATATCAGGGCATCATTCAAAACCACACATACACATTAAATACACTTTTTATTTATGAAGGAAATTGAGCTTATTCACACTGGGTCTCACAAGTAAGGTCACTAATTAAGATCACTTTTAACACTAAATTTATATAGATATAAGATTGTTCTTGACTGAACTTTTTATTCCATGATTCAAGGAGCTTATATAGGATATACTTTATTTTACCACTGGAAATAACTAGTTGAAGTATAAAAAGATACCTTAGTATTTCATTATTGCAAAGTTACAGTCATCTCAATCTTAATTCAATTTGTGCATACTATTTACAGATGTTATAATAAAACCGAGTAAAGATTTCACAGTGAGACATTATATACATCGGTCATCTTCTCTTTTCACATGCAAAAGGATAAATGAAATAGGAGCATCATCTCAGGCCAGTCACTCCTCATAATGTCACAACTGTGTGAGTAGGTATTTGTATTTCTACTAAGCATATCTGTAAGAGTGTTCATTGATTCATCCCACAAACGTTTGTTGTGTGCCAATGTTATGGTGAACAAAAGTCCATGAGACTGACCAGGGGCAATATTAGGTATTAGGTAATACTCGGTTTTAAAATTCCTCACCCCTCTTTTTTCTACCTCTCTGCATTCTAGAAGTATTCCCTCTTCCTGCACTGTTCCAAGTGAGAAAGAACATAAATGATACTTAGAAGCCTGTGTGATTTAAGATGTTAATCCTGTTTCATAATACTTGCATTTCTAAAGCAAAAACAAACAAACAAACAAACAAAAAACTAGAAGAGAGGACTCCAATAAAATAAAAACTTTGATAGTGAAAGTGAAAGGTCTGGCCATGAACAAAATTTTTTTCTGCAACTTTTCCAGTAATTCTCAAATCATCATTCAAGGACACTTACTGTTATTCTTCCAAGATGGTCCATTTTGCTAAGTCAATAAAGTATCATAAACCAGTCCTGCTATTTATGTATGATGACATTTGAAGAGGCTCAACAATACATTATTCTCCACTTGGCTTGGACCAATTGAGTGCTGCACATGAATGTTAGACAAAAGAAGTCAAAATAGTAAGTTTACTACTTATGAAACCTAGAACAGAAATGTGGTATTGGTGTGCAGCCACAATGGGCTGCATTAAATGTATGTCCCCAAAATATAGGCAAGGTAAGAATGTAAACAAACCCTCCTTGCAGGCAGATTGATTACAGAAAAGAAGCAGAAGCTGAGAACAGCAACTCAACCTGTTTACCTAAACTCACTAATTTAGAATAAGTTGTGGATAATTCACTTCTCCCTCCATTGGGAGGAGAGTAGGCATGGAGGTTGGGAGTTTAGTCTAGCTCAAAAGATCATTAGCAAAATTAGGTAGGCAAAACATTTAATGAGCACTTACTAAGAGCCAGAATCTGTTCCACACATTACCTTTATCATGATTCATTTTTGTTAAATTTGTATGAACTAGATATTATCATTCTCTATTATACTTTAAGAAAGAGAAGCTCTAAAATATGGTAATCTGCCCAAGTGGCAAGGCTGGTACTCAAAGTTGGTTCTCTCCCCATCAAGAGCCAGAATGCTTCTTATCTCCACACACTGCTATCTAGTCACTGTCAAGGGAAACTAAAATCATTCACTCAAGACATGCTTCATTCAGATTTTAAGCAGGTGAAATGTTTATGTGTGTCATTTTCAGTCTTGCATTACTGACATCTGTAGATTATATATTATTCAGGACTCTTGATTGGACAGACTTTCCATCAAGGAAACAAAAAGCAGTACATTAACATAGGTGTTGGTTCCCATGCTGGTGTACATTGTTCATTCCTCCCTGTGCCCATCATGAGCAGATGACAGACAACAATCAAGTAAGATCACTCCATTTCCTCAGAATTAGTTGCATCAAATATCTCTCCTTTCTCTTCAGTTTAATAAAAGTTACTGAGAACAAACAAAAGCATTACTTGTGTCTACTTTCCAAATTATAGAAAACACACATGTATTTCAGAAGACACTGAGGTATAAAAAAATGAATATAGGAAGTTTATAGCAGTGGGCATCTTATCCTCAGAGCCATAAAAAAATATGAAATCTCAAAAGTAAAGGGGTAAAACCTGGGAAAACAAAGGATCCTTTGCTTCAGGTATATAAAATTACAAATCTAATTATTAACATCAGTTTATAACAATTACATTTCAAAATTAAAATTAGTTCATTGGTAAGATAGTTCAAATTCAGGGTTGAGTAAAAAAATTTTTGAATGCTTAATTTACCTGTAGCAACTCTTGGTAAGGCCCCTGGCGACTGACACCTGCACCATGACATTTCACCTCAAACACTTAAATGAATTGGTCTCTGAGACTGTCTGGGGTACCCGAGTGGCTCAGGTAATAATCTCATGGTTCATGGGTTCAAGTCCCATCTGGAATCCATGTCTGCTTGGGATTCTCTCTCTTCCTCTCTCTCTGCCCCTCCCCACTCTCACACATACATGCTCTCTCTTTCTTTCAAAATAAATGAACTTTAAAAAAAAAAGTTCTCTGTGTATCTGGGATGACCCGCTGCCCTTATCAAGTGCCCTTTCCCAGAAGAGATTGGCTTTTTCTATTGACTGAATTGTGTCCCTCCAAAATGTGTATGTTGAAGCCCATATGTTAATTAAGGCTAAAATAGGTCATGATGTTGAAGCCCTAATCCAATAGGCCTGTGGCCTTATGAGAAGAGGAGATCTCTCTCTCCACCATGTAAAGAAATAGACAAAAGGGAGCTTATACAGGCCAAGAAAAGGGCCCTCACCAGGAACTGAACCCTGCTAGAACCTGGATCTGGGACTTTCTAGCCTCCAGAAGGGTGAGAAAATAAATTTCTGTTGTTTAAGTCACCCAGTCTATGCTATTTTGTTATGGCAGCCTGAACTAAGACAGCATTCAACAAGGATTTTGTCAGTAAAAAAGTTAAGAGTCTACCATGAAACTTGAAGCAGCCCTGGAGAAAGCTGAAGCATTTTTAAAAGTGTCCCAACATGACAGGAAATGTTAACTGTCATTTATTGATTAAAGCCAGATACTCTGATTTACACACACATACACAGACACACAGACACTCATGAAACCATGCAAACACACATAATGCACACATACAATCTCATTATATGCTCCAAGTGGTCCTATCAGATTGATATTATTTCCCCCATTCTATTGACTGATGAAAATGAGTTTCATAAATGTTGATCAGTTTGTCAAAATATGGACAAGTGGTAGATCCAAGATTTGAAGCCAGGTCCCCAAATCCTATTCTTTCAACCATTATGGTTTACTGAATCTAGGCAAAGGGTACATCTTTGGCATTACATATTTCAGAAAGTATATTGTACTATATGCCTTCAAACCAGTCAGAAACAGCTTGACCCCAGATCCTTTTCAATCCCTGATACATTCATGTCAGTCATATGTTTGGCATTGAGAGGAGGTAAGATCCTTAAGTCAGATTATGGAGGAAGTTTCAAACCCAACCTCTATATGTTCTTAGTCTTTTTAATATTCACCAATAACATAAATTCTTCTGAATGTCCTGCAGGGAAGGTAGCCCAGAAGCATGTAAGTCTAATACATTACATCTGAAAGGAGGAACCAAAACATGCTTTTATGGCCTTTTCCTTTCTTTTTCCAGCCCCTGCAATCAGTCACCAGTAGACCACCATACCCACCACCACATAGCAAGCACATCCCAATCATAACTGCCATTTCCACTGCCTGAAGGCTTCATAAGCACAGTATCCAGTGGATAGCCAAGAGGAATCCAACCTGGTTTAGCATTGCAGGAGCCATTTCCTTGCAGGCTCTGGGGAAAGCAAGCTGTCTTTCCCAGCACCATCCATTTTGTCCTGAAGCAACATTGCAGGACTGAAAACTTAAAATAATCCAGTTAATGCAAAATATTTCCTCTGCCCCTCACTGAGTCTACTCTGAATGTGTGCCAAAATAGCTATTAGCAGTGATTAAAACTGTGAGACTACCTAGCGGAGATTCTCTCAGGAGCAAAGAAAAGTGCCTTTCCACCGCGGGCTCATCAACGCTAATGAAAGATCAGCAGAGAGCCCAGCCAGGCGTGGACTAACGAACCAGGAGATCGACAGCTGAAGAATATTTCTCCTGATTAATTTACCAGTGGTGTGTTATAAGAGAAAGTCAAACAGGTTTTGTATTTTTTATTCATGTTGCTCTTTTTGATGAGAGTCAGAAACAAAAAGCAAAATTCTAACTCTGTTAATTATAAATACACTTTGTTTCCTTTTGAAACAAAGCCAGTTTAAACCGTTGTCACTTGTTTGTGAGCAATCCTAGAGTACAACCTACATTTATAACTATAAAACTCAAGAATTGTCCAAGATTGTGCCAACTCAGCTCTTCCTAGGAACATCCCAGATTCACTGCAGCCACAGGATTATAATTAGAAGACAGAGAGGGCACAGTGCCTCCTGAATTCTCACCTAATTTTGTTTATTCCTGGATAACCAATCCAATTCTGGGAAAGGGGTTAATATCAGGTGTGGATCACCTCTTTTCACAGTAATACTTGAAAATGGAGTTCAGAAAATTATGGAATACTATGTCTGTCTTGTTTGCTGTGAACATTATTTTTCTGTGGGATGGCACCTGAGTTTGGGAATCTGTAAGTTGGAAGGTGAGCCTTGGGCCTATGTTATAGAGTGTAAACATAAATGATGGGAAAATGTAAAAATGATGGGAAACCTAGCCACAGCTTCTCTGTCAAGATGGCACACACACTGGCTTTCATCTACAGCATGCACATGCCCCATAAGTGTGAGGTCACTAAAAATCCAGGGTACTCACTAATACTGTGCAACCCAATGAGATCAGGATGCTATGTGAACTTTGTTTCCTGTCATACACTTCTATAAACTATGTGCTGTACTAGATTATACCTATTGCATCTTTTTGAGTTTGGCTGCCAGTTAGGTTGGACCCTTAATTATTAAAGTGCTATTGACCAGCTTTCCTTTGGTCATGGTAACATCTGAGGGACCTAAATGACCCTTATTGACTCAGTGTTGTCATTTAAGTTAGCCCAAAAGTTGACTTGGAAATCCTGGATAAACTTGGTATTCCTGTTAACTCTGAACTAGCCTTATTTTACCAGGAACAAGAGAGAGCCAAAAAGGCTTGGGATTTCCAAATTTGTTCAGATTCTCAGTCAAATGTTTACAATGAAATAATGATACAGAGAAGACCCATACTTTTTATTAACAGCAAGCAATGAATCTGTTATCTTGAATGTTTTTGCATTGTCATTATACACAGCGATCCTGGGACTTAGCAGACAGTTATCTCTGCAATCAAAATCAGCATAACTGATGTTCATAGGAGTTGCGCACATTCCTGGTTAAAGGGAGTGGTCTCAAGCTTAGAATGGTTAGTGGTTTCTCTGAGGAGGAAGCCCAGTTTGCACAGCAAAGATAGTACACTTAATATTATCTGCCATCCCTACACCATATCCTCATACTGTAGGTTTCATGAAAGTAGATAGAAAACTCCTTTAGCCCTCAAAATGGAGCTGTGTCAATTATTGTTTAGACAGGAAAATAGAAACCAAACTTGAATATTTTAACTACTTACAGTATCAAAGAAGGTGATTCACAGGAACTTATTTGGAAGTCACTGCAAACACTTTGTATTCCCATCTCCGTTATGGGTCTATCAGTTGCTGCCAAAAGAGAAAAATGGCTCCCCGTTTTTTTCTACCCTCCAAATGTCATTCAGCTGACTCTTATTGGTAAAATGTAGGCCATAAATGTCAAAGGAATGTGGAAAATATTGTTTTCAGGTTTCTAGTAACTGGGATACAAGTTAGAGTTTAGAATACTTGAGATGGTATTAGCTATCAATGGACAACATCTAACATACTCAACAAAAATTAAATAAGCCACCCTAGAATGGACAATAAGGGTGCTGAGAAGTATTTACCTATTCTATAACACTGAAGAGTAAAGGTCTAGAGAGAGCTGCCAATTATAACATGAACAAGATAAATAGCATAACTAGGTAAACAAATGAAAGAACAATAGTAAAGGAAGGCAGAAGGAAGCAAGGATAAAAGGGAGAGATAACAAAAGAAAAATAGGGAACTAAAAACTCATTCTGGAAGAAAATTACCCAAGAGATGAAATAAACCTATAAATGCTTTCAGCTGTAGAAGAATTTAAGAATGCAAACTCGGTAAAACTTGAAAATTTCCAAATCAAGATAATTAAACAGAAAAAGTGAGATAAAAAAAAGAAAGCAGGTTAAAAGTTAAAGGCCATTAGAGATTCAATTATAATATTAGAAAGAGCAAAGTTATATATAGATATCCTTAGAATCCAATTATTGGAAGTCAGGAAAGGTCTAAGGTAATAAAAGTAAAAGTAGAAGAAACATTTAAAGAAATTAGATAAAAGATAACAGATGCATGAGGGATTTCAGGTCCAGAGAACAATGGCAAAGCTTGACTTTTTGCCTCCCATTTACTCACACCCCCCCCCAAAAGACATGACATCAAGAAGGAGAACAAACTCATCATTTCTAGACACTAATAAAATACAACCTTCAAACTACCTATAACTAGAGAGGACCAAAAAGAAAGGAAAATAAAACCCAGAACTCTTATGACAGCAATCCTCTAGGTGTGAAGCATGGAGAATGGAAGGCTTAAAAGATTCCATGTGAAAAAAAGAAGACTGCCTCTAGAAAGAGAAATTGCAACAATAAATTGCCCAAATAAGGAATCCAGACCAGGACTTCATAGTTTATAGCCTTGGATAAGGGGGAAAGGACCAGAGGGGGCAACTTAGAAGAACTACGGCTTTTAGGAAGAACTAGACATAAAAAGAAGTGGTAAACCCTGACGACAACTCAGTGAGGAAAAGGAGGAAATGAGAGGGTAAATTAAGAATTTTGCAGAAATGAAAGACATGCCAACCCTTTCTCCCTTACCTACCAACAACACAACCATCCATAAAATAAACTGCACTGATGGGGAACAAACTAAAAATCCTGTTCATGAAATGAGTAGGAGTAAAATATAGCAGATCACCTTCATATAAAATGACTGCCATGTGTCAGAAGATGTGGGGAAATAAATACATACATAAACGGAAAGCCTTTTCTGCTGAAGAAAACACTTGACTCACTAAACATTAAATTGAAGAAAACTGTAGTACAAAACTTCAAACTATATTGAATATCCTCAATCAAGAATATGGGGATATGGTAAAATGCGTTGAATCAGAAATACAAAGGCAAAGAGCAAAATGTATAGAAACTCAGAAAGAAATGATATGGAAAGTTGAACTCAGGAAAGAAATAAAACATAAAACATAAAATTAAGACTAAATTACAAGGTACTCAGTGGAGGACTGATTGAAATAAAAACTTAATAGTGAGCATTAAGAAAATTTTTTAAACAGTAGAAGAAATATGAGGTAAAGAAAGGAATAAAAGTGTCAGAAATAAAGTGATAAAAATGGAAGATAGGCAAAAAGTTGAACCTAAATATATATATATTTTTTACTTATTTATTTTTTAATTTACATACCAAGTTAGTTAGCATATGGTGCTATAAGGATTTCAGGAGTAGATTCCAGTGATTCATCCCCTGTGTATAACACCCAGTGTTCATCTCAACAAGTGTCCTCCCTAATGCCCCTTACCCATTCAGCCCATCCCCCACCCACAACCCTTCCAGCAACCCTCAATTTGTTCTCTTAAGAGTCTCTTATGTTTTGTCCCCCTCCTTGTTTTTATATTATTTTTGCTTGCCTTCCCTTATGTTCGTCTGTTTAGTATCTTAAATTCCTCATATGAGTGAAGTCATATGATATTTGTCTTTCTCTGACTGGCTAATTTTGCTTAGCATAATAGTCTTTACTTCCATCCATGTAGTTGCAAATGGCAAGGCTTTATTCTTTTTGATTGCCAAGTAAAACTCCATTGAATATATATACCATATATTCTTTATGCATTCATCTGTCAATGGACATTTGGGCTGTTCCATATTTTGGCTACTGTCGATAGTGCTGCTATAAACATTGGGCATCCACTAGATGCCAAGGGTTCGATTACTGGGGTGGGTCATTGTGGTGCATGTAGGTATGTATGTGCATGAATGGAAGGGGTGAAAATGGCCTCACCCAGCTACCCAGTCTGTAGTATCAGAACTCTGTGCTCTCACACACTGGCAATCAAACACCTCTCCTTTGTCTCTGGCTTCCATCCACTCCCTGCTTCTACACTGTCTGTGACCAAGCCATCAGCCTGCCAGGCAGCACCTCCCTTCCAAGTTTTATCTCAGATGGGGCTGTGTTTCCAAATTCCTCACTTCTGAAGGCCCTGCAGCTTTGACCTGCTCAGACCCTCTGAGGGAGGGTCTTGCAGACCACTGGTACATTTGCATGACCGTGCTGCTGCAGATGCCCAGAGACTGCTGCCAGGTGTCAGCCTGCCCCAGAAAAAGTTCATGCGATCCTGTAGCAACAGCATTTCAGGGATCACAGTAAATCATAACACCCATCTGGCACCAGGCTTCACCCTTAATGTCCTTGTTCCAACACCAGTGAATGTGGCTGTTCTCCAGGGTATGCTGGGACCTTTGCCTGTGGGGAGGCCACACAGCCTCTACCAAATGTCTTTCCAGCAGGGTAACAGCCACTATCCATGTGGCCTGAGTATCCCTCACACCTCACTATCTACTCTTGAGGATTTGTCCTTCTCACCAGAGCTCCACCAGATATCAAGCTGTGGAGTTTCCGACTCTGTGTTCCCCTGTTTATAGCATCTTAATGGAATTTAAACCCTCTCCTTTCTCCTTTCTCCCTTTTTTTGTTCAGTCCCTCGCAGTCCCTTTCTCCTTTCTCCCTTTTTTGTTAAATCCACTCTTTCTCTTTCTCTCCAGCTGTTTTCGGGGGGGGGAGTGCTTTTTCTGTACTCCCCCCCCCCCCCCGTCTCTGTCCTCTTTCTGCAAGAAGAAACAGCTCCCTAGCCTCTGCAGCTTCTCTCTCCCCCAGTTCACCTCTCCATGCCACATACCTGCTATGTTCTATGGTTCAACTTGTACAGATCGTTTTGTTAATCCTTAAATCAGTGTTCTAGGTGTGCAAGATGGTTTGGCATTGATCTAGCTGCACTTCAGGGGTGAGAGGCAAAAAACAAGTTCCATGCTGCTCTGCCATCTTGGCACCTCCCAAAAGTTGAACCTATATATAAGGTGTTCTTAAAAAATGAAATCAAGACAATTGAACACAACTAATATTTAAAAACTATAAATTCAGGAGAATCTTCCAGAAAAAAAAAAGTGTCCCAACACATATTCTAATAAAACTATTACTTTAGAGATAAAGAAAAAAAATAATTTCCATCATCTCCAGGCAAAGAAGGAGAGGAAGAACAACAAAGAGGAGGAGGAGAGGGGAGAAGAGGAGGAAGGGAAATAGGAGGAAGAGGATGAGCAGAAGAAGGAGGAGGGAGAGAATAAAGGAGGAAAGAAAGAGAAAGGAAAAGAAAAAAATTACAGAGGCAGAGGATTCAAACTGAGATACTGTATTTCAAAATGATAAACAAAGAAAAGCAACAGGAGAGTAAAATTTTCAAGAAACTTAAAGAATTAAAGAATTTAACTATTTATTCAGCTAAAGTTCCTAAAAGTAATAAGGCCATAGACAAAGAGTTTGTCATATGCCAGAATCAGAATACATGAGCACTTCCAGAGAAATCTAACAGAGAATGGCTTTCTTTCAGCCAAAGGATGGCCCCAAAACTACACAAAAGGACTTATAGTAAATATTCTGTATGTTTAATTGAAGCACTAACAACAGCAAAAGAACATGATCATGAATTAAAGATAATATGTAAATATTATGTTTGGGCAAAGTAGAAAACAGCAACTAAAAACAAGAAAGAAAAGAAAAGTGAAAAAGTAAGATGAGATAACTGATAGTTGTCAATAGGAGTGAAAGGATACCATTTAAAGCTGACAGATGTGAACACTTAAGTAAAAAAAAATTAAGGGCCCTATAATAAGTATCAATCCAAAGGTAAGCACTATAATATTTTTGCCTTCTTAAATACCAAAAGAAAAAATTTAACAAGCAAAATGAGCACAACAAATAAAGAAATACAAACAGTATATATAACATAATATGCAAATAAATGTCTGCACAGGACAATAGACAAAATTGAGACCACACGTATAGTCATATCAATAAATATGAACAAGATTAATATGCTTATGAAAAGAAAAAATTTCAAATTGGGCAATAAAACAAGATGCAACTCTCTTCTATATATGAGACACACTTAACATGCAGTGATTCAAGTAGGCTAAAAATAAAGGCATTTAAAAATATGTATTAGGCAAATAGAAGTAATGAGAAACCAAGAGCTGCAATTCTAATACCAAAGAGGACTTCAAAGCAAAGAGCATTAAAAGAGACAAAGGACACTTTATAAGATTAAAAGACACGTTCTATATAAAGACCCGATATTTATGAATAACTATGCACTAAATAACACAACAAACTTTAAGTATTGCAAAAAGAAATAGAAACACAATAATAATAAAGATTTTAACATATCACTCAATTGGAGACAAATCAAGTAGATAAAAAATAAGAAACAATATAAATGGTTTAAACAAAATAATCAATAAGATTTACCTTTGGAAATATGCTAAATGCTATTTACTGACAATAAAGCATATTATTTCTTTTCAAATGCACATGGAATGTTTACAAAAATTGGAAATATACTAGGGTACTAATAGAAACATTTAGAAAAGCCTTTCTAACTATTACTAAAATTCCAGATTCAATAAAAGAAAACATTGATAAATTAAACTACATAAAAGTGAAAAAATTGCATAGTAAAAATATGCCATAATCAAATACAAAAGACATAACAGAGAGAAAATATTAGCAACATAATATTACAGATAAGAGACTAGTGTCCCTAATTTACAAAGAAGTTTAAAAACAAATACATCCACTCCTAGGCGTGAATTTATCTTCCCCTGAAACAATTTTGAAAAAGCATAAAAGGTATGTGAGGAAAAAAAAGTTTGTTTTTTAATTTTTTTAACGTTTATTTATTTTTGAGACAGAGAGAGACATAGCATGAACGGGGGGAGGGTCAGAGAGAGAGGGAGACACAGAATCAGAGGCAGGCTCCAGGTTCTGAGCTGTCAGCACAAAGCCCGATGCAGGGCTCGAACTCACAGATGGCGAGATCATGACCTGAGCCGAAGTCAGATGCTTAACCAACTGAGCCACCCAGGCACCCCCCAAAAAAGTTTTTAAGACATGGCCATCAAGCAACAAACTGTAGTGATTCCTGATATATGAGAAAAAAATGAGGTAAGCCATATGATCATCCCAGTTCACAACCTTAAGGGAGTTTCCAGGATATGGCACAAGGAGAAGAAACACTGATGGAGTTGGTGACTTCCAGCATTGAACATATGGAGCTGAGAATCAGGGATCAAGACATCAACAATTTCTATGGCTGAGTACTGAGACTGGAGAGCTACATCAAACAATTTTGAAGATCTGCAGAAGTTCCCCTTCAAGTATTCAGTAATAGTGGCCAGCATATGCCTGTTAGGGAACTATACAAGACCACCTAGAGAATCACACACGAGGACTAGAAAGAGCAGTATTGACACTCATAGAGGGCCAGAAATAGTGTCTACTCCCACCAGCTAGACTAAATAATCTTATAATTTATAGGGCTTTGATTAAAGTACTCAAGAAGGTGTTGCCTCAGTAGTGGGAGAATAGTGAGCACTAGAATGAGCACTGCTCCACACCTACCTAGCAAATCATACAAGCAAAAGCAAAAAGACCAAAGTGTTTCAAAGTAACTTCATTGTATCACTGAATCATGAAAGATAAAAACCTCAAGATTTATTGAAAAACAAATATATCCACCACCCAACCAGGTAAAACAGCCAGGTAAGATGTACAATGTTTGGCATCGAATCAAAGATTATCAAAAATGCAAAAATCAGGAGAAGATGACCTCTATAGGAGAAAAATCAGTTGACTGCAATCAAGCCAGAGCCATTATAGATGTTAGAATTAGCAAGCAGGACGTTAAAATGGTTATAGTAAGTGTATCCTGTATGTTCAAACTATTGAGTATAGATGTGAAGGGTAGAAAAAAGACCCAAATAAAACTTTTCAAGATGAAAATGACAAATTCTAATATGAAAAATGTACTGAATGGAATTAATAGGCAATCAATATAAGAGGTGGATTGGCATAATCAATGATGGTAAAAGTGTAGCATTACAAACTATCAAAAACAAAACTCAGTGAGAAAAAAGGAATTTTAAAAACATTAAAAATACATTAGTGATCTGAAGAACAGCTTCAAGAGGTTTACTATGTGGTTAATTGGAGACACCATAGATTAGTGAAAACGAAAAAGGATCTATGAAGAAGAATGGCCAAAACCTATCCAGCATTGATGAAAACCATAAATCCATAGATCCAAGAAATTAAATAAACAAGAACTATGAAAAAAACCCAAGGCACAACATACCAAATTACATAAAACCAGTTACAAAGAGAAAAATTTTAAAGCAATCAGATTAAACAGATATGTTACATGCAAAGAAATGAAGAAAATATCAAATTTCCCAACACAAACAATTCAAGTGAGAAGACATTGGAGCAACATGCTTAAAGTACTAAGAAAAAAGAAAACACCCATCAAACTAGAATTCTATAATTGACAAAAATATCTCTTTAAAGGAGTGAAAAGCACTGGAAATGGTAACCACAAGGGTAAATATATGAGACATTCATATCTCCATAGAAGATACATGACAAGGGTGCCTGGATGGCTCAGTCAGTTGAGCATCAGACCCTTGATCTTAGCTCAGGTCATAATTTTACAGTTTATGCGACCAAGTCCCACATGGGACTCTGCACTGACAGTGTAGAGGCTGCTTGGGATTTTCTTTCTCCCTCTCTCTGCCCCTCCTGCTTGTACTCTCTCTCAAAATGAATAAATAAACTTAAATAAAAGAAGATAAATGACAAAACGAAAATAACAATACATCACGGGATTTATGCCATATATGTAAGTAAAATACAAGAAAATAATACCTTAAGAGCCAAGAGGGAAGAAATGGAAATATGCAATTGTAAGGTATTATTCATATCATTTAAAGGTATGATATCACTTAATGGTAGTTAAATATGGTAAGTTAAAAATATGTACTGAAAACACTAAAACAATTATTAAAATAATAAAATAGCTATTGTTAATAAGCTGACAAAGGACATAAAGTGGAATCACTTAAAAATATTTAATTTAAGCATAAAACACAAAGAGGAAAAGAGTAATAAAGAACAAATGAGACAGTATTCAAGAAATAACAAGACATAATCCTAACCATATCAATAATCACACTGAACATAAATGTTCTAAACATCCCAATTAAAAGACAGAGATTGTCAGGTAGGATAAAAACAAGACCCATGCCTACAAGAAATGGACTTTAAATATAAAGACACAATAGGTTATGAGTGAAAAGATGAAAAGATATGTCATGCTAACACTAGTCAAAAGAAAGGTTAAGTGACAAAGTTAATAGATAAAGTAGACAAAAGAACAAAGAAAAGATGCCCACTCTCACCACTTCTTTTCACTGTGTTAGTAGTTCTAGAAAGGGCAATAAGACAGTTAATAAAAGTAAATCCAGGTCTTTAAATTTAGATCAACAGAAAGAAGTAAAATTGTCTTTATTCACAGATGACCTTATCAACTATTTAGAAAACCCAATAGAAACTATGAATACCCTGATAGAATCATTAAGTGATTTTTTTTAAATCAGTGTTCAGGATTCAGCCTTAACATACAGAAATTAATTGTATTCCTAAATGCTTTCAACAAAAACTAGAAAATGAAATTAGAGAGCAATACCATTTAGGTTGCTCTCATATTTTGCCTATTGTAAATAATGCTGCGGTAAACATATGAGTGTGTTTAGCTTTTTGAATTAGTGTTTCTGTTTTCTTTGGGCAAATACCCAGTAGTGGAATTACTGGATCATATGGTAGCTCTATTTTTTAGTTTTTTGAGGAATGTCTATACTGTTTTACACAATGGAGAGAATAACACTAAGTGAAATAAGTCAGATAGAGAAAGACAAATACCATATAATTTTGCTTATATGTGGAACTTAAGAAACAAAACAAATGAACAAAAGACAAAGGACACAAACAAAAAAACAGACTCATAAATACAGAGAACAAACTGCTGGTTGTCAGAAGGGAGGTGGATGGGAGGAATGGGTGAAATAGAGAAAGGGGAATAAGAGTGCACTTATCATGATAAGCACTGAGTAATATAGAATTGTTGACTCATTATATTGTTCACCTGAAACTAATATAACACTGTATGTTAATTACACTTCAAATTAAATAAAAATAAACAAATAAATAAAATATTAAAACAAAAATATTGCATATACAGAAATATATTTGTAATTACAAACTATAAGAAACTTCCTAAATTTCCAAGCATGGGACATTTGTTGAATAAACTATGGGTATGTACACACTATGGAATACTACACAGCTGTGTGTAAGAATGAAAGAATTCTATGAACTTGTATAATGTGGCTTCTAGGAAATTTATTAAGAAAAAGCAAAGTACAAAAGTGGATTTATATTATGCTACATATTGTATAAGAAAAAATAGAATATAAGATATCAGACATATATCTGTTTATCTTTGCAAAAAGAAACAAAAGAAGAATAAACCAGCAAACCTTGAAAGTGGTTACTACAAAGGATAGAGGGGAATTAGGTGAAAGAGATATGGAAAGGAATTACATGTATCTGTGTATAACTTGCATAATTTTAACAGTTGAAGGAGTGTATTTGTTCTACGTATTCAAAAATTAAATGAAATTAAATCCATGCACTTACATTTCTTAATTTTCTTACAAAATTGTTTTAGTTTTCAGTGTACAAGTCTTGCAGATCTTTCAACAAATTGTGCCAGAAAAAAATAGTATTCAAAAAGCAAAAGAAATGAAATTTGACTCACATATCACATTTTATTAAAAACAATTAAACAAAAGGGAAAATGGACCTAATGTGAAACCTAAACCAAAGAATTTCTAGAGAAAAACATAAGATAATATTTTTGTAATATTTGGTTAAGCAAATATTTCTTATATATGATACTAAAAACACATCCCATAAAAAAGAAAATTTTGACAAATTGAAGTGTCTGCCCCTTGAAAACACTGTTTCAATAGTGAAAGAAAATTTATTGCACTGGGAGAAAATATTTGCAATTTTTATATCATGTAAAAGACTTGTATCCAGATTATAAAGAATGTTGAAAATTCACTAATAAGAAAAAAAATCAATTTTTAAATTATTTTTTAACATTTATTTATTTTTGAAAGACAGAGTGAGACAGCACAAGTGGGTGGGGAGCAGAGGGGGTGGGGGGTACCCAGAATCCAAAACAGGCTCCAGGCTCTGAGCAGACAGCACAGAGCCGGACGCAGGGCTCAAACTCACAGACCTCGAGATCATGAAAGTCAATTTTTTTAAATGAGCAAATATTTGAAAAGAAATTTCATCAAAAAAGATATATGAATGGTATGAAATCATGCTTAATATCATTAGTCATTAGGGAAATGAAAATTAAAACCATGATCAGATACTATAAGGGTCCCATTAGAATGGCTAAAATTTAAGTGACTGATCATACCAAGTGATATCAAGCATGTGGAAGAACTAGAACATTCATACTATTCTGCTGGGAATGTAAAATGGTACAACCATTTTTTTTTTAAAGTTTGGTCATTTTCTAAAAAGTTAAATGTACAGCTATTATATTATCGCATCATTCCACCCCCAAGGAACTCACCCAAGAGAAGAAGAAACATATGTTTGACATAAATTTTCAGAGTAATTTTATTTATAATAACCAAATCTGGAGCAGCCCAAATATCTATCAACATAAATTGATAAATTTATAAATTCGAAACCTGAAATACTAATCAGGAAAAGGAAAAACAATTCGTGCAACAAAGTAAATGAATCTTGATTCCATTGGCAAAAACTACGGAAAATAAATGCAAATTTATTGATAGTGACAGAAATAAACTTCATTGTTGGCTGAGGAGTGAGGGAGAATATTATGGGAAGGATGGAGAGATTACAAAATGATACAAATAATTTTGTACCATTTTACACACTTTAAAAAAGTGCATCTTCTCATATGGTATTTATACTTCAATAAAACCTATTAAGAATTAAGGAAGGTCAAAACTTTCAAAAATTGTTTAGAAAATACTTTATTTTCTCTAAGGAATAACTTTTGTACGTTTGTCAAAACTGAGTATTCCATTTATATATAGGTCTATTTTTGGATATACTATTATGTTCTATTGATAAAATTATCTATTTTGATGTCAATACCTCACAGTCTTGATTATTGTAGATTTAGAATAATTATTGAAATCACATAGAGATAACCTTCCAACTTTGTTTTCTTTTACCAGCACTCTTATGATTATTTGTATGCCAACTACACTTCAGTAATAAGTAATAAAAAAAAAAAAAAAGACCATACACCCCAATCAACAGGATCAAATGGGATTCATCCCTGGGATGTAAGGATGGTTCAACATATGCAAATAAGTTAATGTGCTACATTACATTAATAGAAAGATAGCAACCATATGATAATCTCAATAGATGCAGAAAAAGCATTTGACAAAATTCAACATTGTTTCATGATAAAAAATTCTCAACAAAGTGGGTGTGGAAGAAACATACTTCAAAATAATAAAGGCTGTATATGACAATACACTGCTAACATCATCTCAACAGTGAAAGGTTGAAAGCTTTCTCTCTAAGGTTAAGAACATAACAGAGGTGTCCATTTTCACCACTCCTATTCAACATAGTGCTGGAAGTCTTAGCCAGAGCAATCATGCAGGAAAAATAAATAAAAGGCATCCAAATATGAAAGAAGCAGTAAACTTGTGTCTGTTTGCATAGAACACCCTAAAGACACCACCAAAACCTGTTAGAACTAACCAAATACTTTTTAGTAAAATTGCAGGATATAAAATCAATATACAAAAATCAGTTATTTTTCTATATACAAACAATGAAATATCTGAAAAAGTGATAAAGAATACAATCCCATTAACAATAGCATCAAAAAGAATAAAATACTTAACCAAGACAGTGAAAGATCTTCACACTGAAAGCTATAAGACATTGATGGAAGAAATCAAACAAGTAAATGTACACCTCATGTTCCTAGGTCAGAAGATTTAATAGTATTAAAATATCCATGCCACCCAAAGCCTTAGTTTCATGTAATTCTTATCAAAATTCCAATGGTATTTTTCACAAATACGGAATAATTCTAAAATTTATAAATTTACAAATTCTAAAATTTATAACCACAAAAGACATTGAATAGTCAAAGAAATCTTGAGAAAGATGAACAAAGCTGGGGACATCACACTTCCTAATTTCAAACTATATTATAGTGCTATAGTAATCAAAACAGTATAGTACTAGCATAAAAACAGACACATAGACCACTGGAATAGAATCAAGAACACATAAATAAAACCAAATTTATATGTCAATGATTTTTTGCAAAGAACCAAGAATTCTTGATACAGAAAAGATAGTCTCTTTGATTAATGGTGCTGGAAAAACTGGATATTCACACGCAAAAGAATGAAACTGGGCCCCTATCTTATACCACTTGTAAAAATTAACTCAAAATAGTTTAAAAACTTAAATGTAAGACCTGAAACTGTAAAACTCCTAGAAAAGAAAAAAAAAAAAACATAAGGAATAAGCTCCTTGACAATGGTCTTGGTAATAAGCTCTTGTATATAATATCAAAAGCACAAGCAACGAAAACAATGATCAACAAAAGTGGGACTACCTCAAATGTGAAAGCTTTCTCTCAGGCAAAGAAGGAATCAATAAATGAAAAAGACAACCTACAGAATGGGAGAAAATATTTGCAAGCCATATAGCCAAGAAGATGTTAATATTCACAAAATATATAAGAAATGCATGCAAAATAGCAAAAAGTAAATAATCCAGTTAGAAAATAGGCCAAAAACCTGTATAGATATTTTTCACAAGAAAATATACAAATGGCCAACAAGTACATAAAAAGGCACTGAGCACCAATAATCAGCAGGAAATGCAATCAAAACACAAGATATCACCACATTCCTATTAGATGGCTATTTTATAGGGGTGCCTGGGTGGTTCAATCTGACTTTGGCTCATGATCAGGTCACGATCTCGCAGTCTGTGGGTTCAAGCTGTGCTGACAGCTCAGAGCCTGGAGCCTGCTTCAGATTCTGTGTCTCCCTCTCTCTCTGCCCCTCCCCCACTCACATTCTCTCTCTCTCTCTCTCTCTCTCTCTCTCTCTCTCTCAAAAATAAATAAACATTTAAAATACATAAAAAATGGATATTATATAGACAAGACATACCAAGTGCTGGTATCGATTTTGTGAAATGGGAACCTTTGTACACTGTTGATGAGAATGTAAATTGGTATGGCCACAGTGCAAAGCAGTAAGGAGGTTTCTCATGAAATTAAAAATAGAACTACCATATGATCTGGCAATTCCACTTTGGGTATAGATTTACAGGAAATGAAATCACTCTCTGGAAGAGGTATCTGCAACCTTATGTGCATTGCAGCATAATTCACAATAGTCAAGACATGGAAACAACCTAAGTGTCCATCAACAGATAAATAGATCATGAATATATGACATATATAGATAGTGGGATAGTCAATTCATGAAAAAAAGCTTAAGTGTCCATCAACAGATAAATAGATCATGAATATATGATATATATAGATAGTGGGATAGTATTCACCCATAGAAAAGAAGGAAATCCTGCCATTTTCAACAAGATGAATGAACTTTAAGGGTATTATACAAAGTGAAATAAACCAGAAAGAAAGACAAATAATGCATGATCTCACTTATATGTGGAGGAAAAAAAAAAAACACTGGCAGAAACAGAGTAGATTGGTGATTGCCAGGGGCAAGAGGGTGAGACAGTGAGGCAAATAGGTGAAGGTGGTTAAAGAGTACAAATCCAGTTATAAGATGAATAAGTTTAGGAATCTAATGTATATATTGGTTACTATAGTTAACATATTGGATTATATATTTGAAAGTTGCTAAGACAGTAGATCTTAAAGGTTCTCAATACACACACACACACACACACACACATCCAAAATGCAATGGGAGGTGGCAGATATGTTAACTAACCTTATTGTGGTAATCATCTCATGATTTATATGTGTATCTGTTCAATACTTTATAACGTCTTAGACTTGAGCAATGTTATATGTCAATTATATCTCAATAAAACTGGAAAAAATTAAACCCTCAAAATTTTTAAAAAATAAAGCCATTTGTTGGCCCTAGATGAGAGAGAAAAATTGAATATACCTGATATAAGCCAGTCATTAGGAACCCTGGAATTACTCATTTCCAGACAGATTGACATCTAAAATGCTCTCAGCAAGTCAGAATGCCAACATCTTTTAGCCAATAAACTTTTATATTTATAATGGGAATAATGTGTGTTTTTTTCTGAGATCTGAGACCCAGATCAGTTAAAGTACTCCAGGGTATACTTGCTATGCAAGCACAAATGTCTTTTTCCCTGAGTGGCAACATCTGTTCAAAAACAGAGATAAATCATTTCATGTATAAGATAGGTAAATGAGTAGAAACTGAAATAAACAGACATCATTATAAACACATAGGGCATTGCCATAGTGTCAAGGTTTGTTCAACTTGCTTTTATGATTTCTTCTCATAAAAACAGTTAAAAATTTAAGGAAAACCTTAGTGAACAAGGCAGACCTAAATATAGTACATGCTGGATACCTAGATTAGAAAAAAAAAACAACTATAGAAACCTGAAAAGAATTTGCTTTCGATTGAATTATTTGATTTATTTAATTAAAAGTATTAGACAATTAAGTTTGAGGCACGTGGCATTAACCAGCAGAATCTTTCTCTGTAATACTAACATTTCAACAGTACAGTTATTTCTAGGCATTTAATGTTTACTTTGACTTTTTATCTTCCAATGCCTAAAAAAACCTCAGGAGCACATTGTGTAATAGAAACTCAACTGTATAATTGACTCAAAATATAAAGAAGAGAAAGCACAGATCTTATCTAGTTCCAAAAATCTTTTTCACACATTTGAAAATACTAAATACCAGCTTAGCTGAAGCCATTATCTCCCTGCTAAATATATATATTTTTAAGTTAAAAACAATGAAGAAAGAAAATATGGTTTAGATAACAGATCATATGGAATAGCGTCCAAGACTTTTTTGTAGTTTATTCTAAACAACAATGGAGACAGTGTTAGGAGCCTGGGAATTATTTTGCCATCATTAACACATCATCACACCATTTATAACTAGAAAATACTAGCAATTTCAATGTGAGGATGTGTGTATTTGTGCTTTTAGGCTTCTTTCCTTTTTTTGGTTTGGTTTGATTTGGTTTGGTTTGGTTTGGTTTTTATAAGAACTCTTAACATAAGATCTACTTTTTTAACAGATGTTTAAGTATACATTATTGTTATCTATAGGCACAATGTTGTATATCAGATCTCTGGTACTTCTTAATTGTACATAACTAAACTTTACATGCATTAAACAAGCCCATTTCCCCCTTACCGCAGCCCTTGGGAATCACCATTCTTTTCTTTGCTTTTATGAGCCTATTTTATTATTTTAACATTAATTTAGTTTTGAGAGACAAAGAGACAGAGAGAGCACGAGCAGAGGAGGGGCAGAGAAAGAAGGAGAGAGAATCCCAGGAAGGCTCCATGCTGTCAGCACAGAGCCCAACGTGGGGCTTGAACCCATGAACCATGAGATCATGACCTGAGCCAAAGTCAGATGCTTAACCAACTGAGTCACCCAGGTGTCCTGAGTTTGACTATTTTAGACATATCATAAAGTGGAATCAGAAATTGGAAGAACCCTGTACACTGTTGGTGGGAGTGCAAAATGGTATGGCTGCCATGGAAAACAGTATGGGTTCCTCAGAAAAACAAAAACAGAACTAACATATGATCCAAGAATCCCACTTCTAGGTATCTGTCCAAAAGAATTAAAATCAAGATCCCAAAGAGATATTAACACTCCCATGTTCATTGCAGCATTACTCACAACAGCCAATATGAGGAAACAACTTAATGTCCATCTAAGCAATTGAATAAAGAAAATGTGGTATATACATAAAATATATTATTATTCAATTTTAAAGTAGAGGAAAATTCTGTACTATGTGACAACATGGATGAACCTTGAGGATATTATGCTAAGTGAAATAAGCCAGTTGCAAACTTCCTTTTTTAAAAAATTTTGTTAATGTTTATTTATTTTTGAGAGAGAGACAGAGTGTGAGTAGGGGAGGGGCAGAGAGAGAGGGAGACACAGACTCTGAAGCAGGCTCCAGGCTCTGAACTGTCAGCACGGAGCCTAGACGGGACTCGAACCCATGAACTGTGAGATCATGACCTGAGATGAAATTGGACTCCTAACTGACTGAGCCACCCAGGTGATGCGACAGACTTCTTTTTTTAACATAACTTTCCATCTCTTTCTCTTCCCTCTTCCCACCTCCACTCCTTTCTTTTCTCTTTCTGTCTTCAGCTCCAAGTCCTTCCTCCACAGGGGAACTAAGGTTTTCCTTGGGATGTAAGTCCAACAGATGACCAAATGCTAGCACTGCATTACCTAGCCCGATTCTGTTAAATTTCTCTCAAAGGAAGCACAGTTAAGTGAGAGAACTTTTCATTCCATCACTGCCCTTTGCCCACTTAGAGATTTAGTCATTTGAACACCAAAGCGATTTAACAGGAGAATCTCAAACACATCTTCCAGTTGTTTTTAACATCTCAAGGTCCAGTGCTTCTAAGACCAGAAGTTCTTTGTGATGCAGAAACCTAACGTTCATGCTGGAGTTCCTAGGGCCAAGTAAAGTTTGATACTTCATCATCCTTGTGAAGATGAAGGGCTAGAAATGGAGGCGGAGAAGGGTGGAGTAGAACCTAAAACACAAGCTTCGAGCAAAAGAGGTGTTAAGACAGAAGGAAGGCCAAAGACCCAGAGAGAAAGCAGGCAGTTAGAAACAGTTTGGCTTCCTTCCAATTTCAGGAAATTCAGGAAACACGACTAAGGTTGGTAAAGAATTTAAAACTAAATATGAGATATAGAAAGTGTAAGAGATGGACTATGTGGAAAAGCTCTGAGACCCAGCCTAAAGAAAATACTTGTAGTACAAAGGGGACTAGTGTGAGATGCCACCAATATAATGCAACTCATAGCGTGGAATTTTAAGTGTCTTGAACTTGTTTACTCATTAAACAAATGATATCATGTATTCAGTGGTCACTATGTGCCCAGCATTGTTCATGGTCCAGGAACAATGGAGTCACATGTTCCCTAATGATGTCTCTGCACTTTTGAAAAGACCTCAATGAAATGCTAAGGATTACACAACCATGGGGAGCCTTTACTGACTGAAATCTATAAGGACATTATTACCAACATATAGGAAAAAAATGAATGGAAAGGCATCCTCCTTGTATTTGGTGATACTCTGTGGGGTAGAAAGGTAAAAATTATTATGGCAGTGTAGTTAGCTGTGACTGGGATGAATTCATTCATGAGTATGCCTAACAGGCTTTCCCACAAAAAACAAGCCTCCCTAACTCTGTCAGCTTAGCTTTCCAGCATTAGAATCTTCCAGTGTACGAACTTACTTGGAACAATCACAGATGCTTGTGATTCTGTTCTTATTTTCAGAACTACATAAAGGCCACTCGACTAAATGTTAATGAGAAGAAAGGAATTATCAGTGGCTACTTGACATCTATGAATTCAGCACAAGAAATTTTAATACTTTAAGACGTTTACTTGCAGAACTGTCAGGTTGAGCTACCTCAAATTTGCAACTTTAGTTCCCTTTCCAAAATAAAAGGGAAATCTGTTTTCCTGGGGTCTCCTACAGTGAAAACAAAAAACAAAAAACAAACCCACTCCCAATTCCCCATCCCCATTACCCATTACCCACTCTGGCTGTTGGAAAAGACACAAATGTTCAATTATTTCTGTCAGCCATATCTACCTCTTTGAGATAATCATGAACATAATTCTCTGAAACCAATTTCTTTTAGATTTTGGAGTGTGTATATCTTGGCAATGTCTAACCTTGGGAGTCTCCTAAGAAGCTTTATCACTAATCCCTTTGGCCATATCTATTGTAATAAACTTACTAAACTCAATAGGTAAAAACAACTTACACTAAATCTCTACCTTAACATATGTGCACGCTGGGTAACCATATTGATTTATGGTCATGTGCTTGTGCTTCAGACAAATAGTGTAACTGTGTCTTTCCACAACAAACATCCAGCAGTACAGAGAAAATTTCATTTCAGTCAATGTTGCCTTGAAAATCTCTGAAGGATATTGATAACATGTAACTTTGGATGTTAAATTATTAATGGTTGACATGGGCTAAAATAAAATGTGAAATCAGGGTGAAAGCCTACAGTGAAGTCAAGTTTACAGGAAGTATTACAAAAACAAGAAAAAAGAACAGCATCAATAATCCAACACCTGGTAGGTTAAACATGCAAACCTTACTGGCAAGAAAAATCATACCTTGTTTCTGGCTTTTAGGGTTTTAGTAAACTGATTTTCTTATTGGAAAAGGCAGCAGGAAATTCTGTCTTGATCTTATTCCTTCTGCTCTGGAATTAAAGAGAACAAGAAGGGTGAAGCAGTGAATTTCAGAAACACCAAAAAGATCATTTTATCTCTCAAGAAGGCACCAGCTTCATTAAAAGCCAGATAGAAAGATTAAAATGTACAGAAAATTCTGACTTTGTACCCCAAAATAGAAATAGTCATTTTATTAGAAACAGTACAATTATTTTTAGATCTTTAAAGAAGAGTGGGCTTTGACAGGAAAACATGAGAAGTGGTCAGCAAAAACTCCTTAAGTATAAACATTAAATATAAATATTACAGCATTTTTTAAAGATTCCTTCCTAGACATCCAAGGCCAATAAATAGTATGCCCGTCACTCCACTCTGGTTATACTGGGGCCAGGACTGACAATGTTCAAAAGTCAAGTCAGAAGTGGGCAGCTTGGTCCTGCTGTGTGGGCTGTCCCCCTGCTGAGTCTTCACTGGAGATCTGCGCTTGACATTCACTTTCTACAACCTTCTGGAGACAGAGCCATGATAGAAGGTGGCGTAGGGCCTCAGTGAAAACAGTTTTTTCCACTCTTCAGCAAATACAGGCTGTGCAAATACCTAAACACCAGTTTAATATCAATGTGCAGCACAGCTGAGCTCTGGTCCTGTCTGAACTAACAGGACAGAAATGTTCACCAATCTTCCATCAGCTCAGATCAGGGTCAGTAGCTTCATGACCATCCTGGAATTAGGAATTCTGTTCCAACCTCTTGCTTTGTAATTGCCTAAGACGTGTCCTACATCATCTCCAAGACTCTAAACTCCTATATCAGAGCCACTAGAATTATATTCTCATGAAAATAAATGGTGAACGAATGACTATATTCTTTTCAGCAGCCTTAGACCTATGTCTAAGTCTAGACCTATGTCTAGAGTATTTAGCTGCCACTTGAGAGACCAACATAAGAGAGGCGATTGGTATATGCATGCCCTCTCTGGATTTCAGTTTCATCATGTTAACAAGAAGGAGGTTGAATTGGACATTCTAATGATCTGAGCATGGTTCCTCCCTTCCACTCAGTGCCCCATCCTCAGCCCTACACACCAGACAGCCTCACCTACTTGTAGCCCCCCAACCACATTGTACTGTCCTGCACATCTGAGCAAATGCTGGTGCTGCCCCCCTGCCAGATGCACCCTCAGCCCACTGATGATGCCATCCTCCAACTCTTCTAGTTCCACCCATCTTTTTATGATTCATCTCAGACATCAAACCCTTCTAGAAACTTCGCCCCTTCCCATCTTCCACCTCTAGCATCCCCAATCCGGATTTAGACCCCTCTTCCAAGTTCTCATAACATCCTGAACATGTTTTAATCATAACATGTGTGCCATCCTATGAACTTGTCTGCTTTCTTGTCCACCCCCCACTGGACCATGATCTTCTGGGCAGCCACCTTATTCATGTGTGCACTCTTGGCACCCAGAAAACTTCCTGCAGGAAGGTAGGAACCCATGTTAATTGGATGAACTGAATGGAGAGCAATGATGAGAAAAAGTACAAGTCACACTGTGTCTATTCAAATGCTTTCCTTAATGCTGTTGTCAGACTACAGGATGGTTCTCATCTCTTAGAGCAGTGCCTGCTACATAGTAGGAACTCAATAGATATTTGTTTAGTGGATGACAGAGTACTTTCTAATAGTATCCTGGATGCTAGCATTGTCCTCTTCTTGGAAGGAAGAAAAACTGGTATTGTCACACAAACACGCACACACACACACACACACATGCACACATATGCACACACACATCTTTTGCATGAATGAAGACTGCTTTCGCAAGGATCAAATTCAATGCTAAAATTTACCCTAAACAAAGTGAGGAAAGTTCAGTACAGGCCAGTTGTTCTGGAAAATCACCCATTTCTGGAAGAATAAAAGGATAAAACAAATAAATAATCTTTATATTTATTACATTTTAAAATTTTAATATGTTGTATATATTGGGTTAAATATTTTATTAAACTTAATCTCACTTTTTATTTCACTTCTTTAATTAGAAACTTTAGAAATACCCATGATTTGCATTATATTTCCATAGGATAGTGATGATCTAGAAGCTAATAAACATTCTTTTGCTATGATACTATTTCCATCTTTGATAACAAAGCTTTTCAATTTATGACAACAAAATCTTCATCTAAAAAAGCCAACTATATTCCACTTTTCCAAACTAACTCAACCAAATCTTATTTATTCAAAACAGTGCCATCTACTGAGAGAAAACAATAACAGCTCTGGAAGTGATTTCACTATGTGAGTCCTGGCACAGCTAGGGTCTTTCGGGCTCATATATATTTACAGTGAAACAAACATGTAGTGCACCCAGAGTAAGAGCAGGATAAGAACTACTGCATTTTAACCTCTGATGCTCCATATATTCAACTGGCTTCTTTCCCCTCTTTCGGCTGAGTGTCCACTGAGGATGAGGGGGTAGATGGTGGTAACAGAGCATTTCCCATAGGAGGCATTGGTTTTTTTTTTCTTTTAAACTTTAAAAAAATTTAGTATATTTATTTTTGAGAGAGACACACACACACAGCGTGAGTGGGGGAGATGGAGAGAGGGAGACACAGAATCCAAAGCAGACTCCAAGCTCTGAGCTATGCGGGGCTCAAACCCAGGAGACATGAGATCATGATCTGAGTCAAAGTCAGACACTTAACCGACTGAGCCACCCAGGCGCCCCAGGAGGTGCTGTTTATTGTGGGACCTTCCCTGTCTTCACAGATGCTCCTTTGGGGCATTACAGTGCTCAGAGCTTGCCTTTGTGCCTAAAGACATTTTAAATGCTTCCAAGTGAAGTCTCTGAATCAATTTTTACCCTTGAGCACATTTTAAACATCTCAATTTTACCCTCAAGTTCCCCAATCACCCTATCAAAGCCTTTTTCCACAGCTAGCGGCAACTGCCCACTGCTGGGTGGAGGAAACAGAGGAAAAGGGACATCAAAGATGATACAAAACAATTCATTGATGGAGAAATTTTGAGAACCTACCCACTCATCCCCTGAAAACAATACATCAAATGGAATAGAAACCATGATACTCTATGGAAATGTATTTTCAGAAGAGGTATCAGCCAATTTTGTAAATGACACTAGCACCTGCCATTGGCTACATCTTAAAATGGAATTATTAGTTAAAAATAACCTGCATAATTGTACTTAGGACTCCAAAGGTTAATGCTGGCCATTTTGGTTAATTGTGTATTGTATACATATGCATGTAGGTAGTTGTATGTGTGTGCAGCATGACTCTGCATGCACACATATGTTCACTCATTTGCACTGCAAACATAAAGTATTCTTTCTGTGAAATGTGATTCTAGATGATTTTGATAATATCAATATTTATGGTTTTCTATATTTTGCAAATTTTCTGTAGAATAAGAAAAAGAAAGGAAGAAGTAGAGAGAAAATAATGAGGGAGGGGAGAGAAACAGAGAAAGGGATGGAGGGAGAGAGAACTACTGTCTCAGAGCTACTCCCTTTAGAAAAGAATGTCAGCCAGGATAAAAGCCCTTTTGTCAGATAGCTTGGAGGAAGCATCTAGGAAAGCTCAGTAAGGAACTAACAGGATCATGCATGCCCTCTCCTATACCCCTTACTAAAGACATTTTCCCCTAGCAGGAATAGGTAGTATTGCATGCATTAAAAGTCATTTTTTCCCTCACATTCATTCAAGACAAAAGCTGTGTAATATTCTCCAGATATTGCCTAACCTAAGGTCCAGCTGACGACTCTTTTTTGGCATTGATTTTAAAGCTGATTCAGGTCAGCATTCAGATGCTCAAAGGTAATAATTTAAAAAAAACAACAGAATTAATAATGGAGTTCTGGCACATGGAGAATGTTCTATGGCCACTGAAAATCAATACTTTCAAGAATGATATTGACCTGCTAACTAGTGAATGGCATTGCTAGGAGGAAACAGAATAACCTGAAAATTCAATTTGCATACATGTATTTCAGTTTTAAAAAATGAGCTTTATGTCAGATACCCTATTGTGTATGATGACCAGCTGTTTCTGGACTAGTCATCTAAATATGAAAGACAGATTTACATTCTGATGATCTCACCAACCTAAGACCAGACCCATGGGATGAGGACCCATTTATGTTGATTGATGGCCTTTTGTCACTCTGCCTTATAGGCTGTGACCATTTGAAACTTCAAAATGGATGCAGGCAAACATAACAGGCGCTCCCGTTCAATGAAGCAGAGAGACAGGACTGGGAAGTCAACCATTCCTGTCAGAAAAAGAAAATGTTCTGCTCAGACTAATCCTTCAGATGTTCAAACCTCTGACATGCTGTATTCCCAGTGCATACAAAAGTATCTGTGATAAATGCAGATAAAACAACTGATGATATTTCCTTTATATCAAAATATACAACATAAAAAAATTAATAATCCAGGGAATCTTTTTAACTCACTAACTACACTTCAGAATATATTCTAAATACATAGAACTGTATTCTAAAATTAAGGGACTTGTTGCAATGTTGCTTACAATCTTTAAAAATATAGAATTGATTAATAAATTATAACTAATTAAAAGAATGAAACACTGAAATCAATGCCAAAATAGAGTCACTAAAAATCACATTTTAAATTATTTAAAATATATCCAGGGGCACCTGGGTGGCTCAGTCAGTTGACTGACTTAGGTCATGTCAGCTTTGACTTAGGTCATGACCTCTGGATTTGTGAGTTCAAGCCCCACATCAAGCTCACTGCTATCAACCTATCAGTGCAGAGCCTGCTTTCAATCCAATGTGCCCCTCTCTCTGCCCCTCCTCTACTTGTGCACTCCCAAAAATAAATAAATATTAAAATAAATAAATAAATAAAATATATATGAGTAATATATCACATGAAAAAAGGTTTTTCCAATTTGTATGATCCCAATTTCCTATCAAATATATGTATCAGTATAGATATGATCTATAGATTTAATAACACTATGGATACAGACAGAAACAGCTACAGAAAAAACACTATAATTCTACCATGAAAATGGATACAGACAGAAACAGATACAAAGAAAACACTATAATTCTACCATGAAAATAATCGTAGAATTATGGTGGTTTTGTTAGTTCTCTTACATGTTTCTATATTTTCCCCCAAATTCCTGAAGTAATATGTAAAGTTTATATAAGAAAAATATTCATGTATAGTCTCCATGAGTTTCTATCTCAATATATACCTCTGTTTATTGAGTGTTAGCATCTTCTACTAAAGTTTAAGAAATACTCAATTATTGGGGTTCCTGGGTGGCTCAGTGGGTTGAGCGTCTGACTTAAGCTCAGGCCATGATCTTGTGGTTCATGAGTTCGAGCCCCATATCAGGCTCTGTAGTGACAGCTCAGAGCCTGGAGCCTTCTTCAGATTCTGTGTCTCCCTCTCTCTCTGCCCCTCCCCTGCTCATGCTCTCTTGCTCTCTCTCTCAAAAATAAATAAACCTTTAAAAAAATTTTTTAAGAAATACTCAATTGTAGTGATCCTTAACACTGTAATGAAGCGCATGTCTTACTATAACAAAACATTTTTCACATCTGGGATGGCCTAAGCTCCAAAGGGCTGTGGGGTAAAGGCCTTGCATGGATGAAGCATTAGCAGAGGTCTGCCTGGGGTTACAGAGAAGATAAGGGAGGACACAAGCAATGTTTTTTATTAAGCTTAGAAGTTCCTTAGGCTGAGAGGGTTTATGAACATTACAGTATTAAAATAAATTTAAACTTTCAATTACCATTAACAAGCAGATAACTCTTAATCAAAATTGATGAAGGATGAAAATTGGCAGCTTCCAGGAATATGATTTTCAGCAGGCATAGATTTAAAGAAACAGAAGAATAAATAATGAAAGTGTGCAGGTAGATATTATTCTCTTGGCACACCACTCTTTATTCCCCCATCCCAGTGGGTATGTCAGAAACAGAAATGGATGAAAATGTCAGATTAATATCTTCATCTTCCTGACATATTAGGAGGTAGATTAGAAAATTTAAAGCAGCAGGATAACTTGTCTTACTTTCAGTTATGGCCATGAAGCAATAAAGATTTTCCTTGGTCTGAGAGTAACTTTACAAGTTTTTGACAAATCCCAAACATTTTTCATGTTTTACCAATAGGAATTATATGAGCTTCTAAAATTTAAACTCAGGATGTTTTATATTGACTTCAGATTTTTTTAAGAATTGTTAGTTACTCTCCATTTGCATACTCCCCCTTTTTTAAAGTTTATTTATTTATTTTGAGAGACAGAGAGAGAGCACAAGCAGGAGAGGGGCAGAGAGAAAGAGGGATACAAAGAATCCCAAGCAGGCTCCATGCTATCAGTGTGGAGCACAATGCATAGCTCAAACTCATGAACAGTGGGATCAAGACCCTCTGAGCCAAAACCAAGAGTCAGACACTTAACTGATTGAGCTACCCAGGCACCGCAACATACTCCCTTTCTAAAACATTATCCAACCTTTTCTATCCTGCTCTGTACTCTGAGAGTAACCCACACAAGACATCATCAGGACTCCCTTGCTGGCTTGTTTCCAGGTGATTTCAGCCAGTGAATGGTATCACCCAAAGGTGAGAAGACAGAGAGACAGAACACAGTTCTTATTCCCTGTCCTTCCTGTACTCTGGAAGTAGCTATGTTATTTCACAACTACAGCTGCTGCTAGGTGGCCCTTCCATGGCTTCAGCTCTTGCAGCAATTCTCTGTCCCTTTGCCCTAGGGTTGTCAATAGTTTTATTCCAGTGCTAATTTCTGAGGATCTAATCACTCTGCCCCCTGGAAGTGGAAGGTCTCATTAATTTATATCAATAGATAGTATACATAATAATATATGCATATATTTTAATTATTTTTATAATATACAATGTATATTATATGTTAATATATAATAATATATATTAATGTATTAATATATAAATAAATACTATATAAATCTCGTTTAACATATATATTCTCATATAAATATAAAAAGCATTATGGAATACATTCTAACAGTGCTAGATCAAGGACAGAACTATTTTGGATTTACCATGTTAGCACACATAGCAGGGAGTGGTTCTGTTTGTTTGATTAGTTGAAGCCTAGTTCTAATAGTGTCCTGTAAGCAGTGAATTGAGATATGGAAACTTCTCTGGCATATTGTAATTAGAGGAAACTGGAAGCTAAAGTAGATGAAAATGTGGGAGTTACTTCTCATGTGCAAGACTCCTAGCTACTTCTCAATCTTATCCCATGACATAGAGAAAGGAAACACATTGATAAGGGGCCTCAGGATCTCCAAACTTCTCTCTGTGGCTCTTATGCAACCTTGAGATAATGATGAGAGATTTTGTGATTGACTGGGGTATTCTAATTTCAATGGGAATAATGTCAGCTCAGGGTAGCAGGGACTCAGTTGTATGGCTAAACTATCAGAGACAAAGTTGACCCAATTAGCATAATACACCACAGAAATGTAGTAGTAATGAGGGTACACTGACCCTTGGAAATGTGTACAGATTTATTACTGGTTCTCTATTAATGAAATAAATGCATTACCTCTTAAGGTATTCCTTGATTAATATAATCCACAAACATCCTGTCTGATGACCAAGAGAAAAAAAAACCGAAAACTGAGGGACTAGTATGAATCCACACCCAGATTCTAGACCTAAGCAAGTTCACATATCCTTAGCTCCTTGAATGAATAGAAAGTCAGGGAGTCATTAGGGATGGACCCAAAACATACTGAAAATATTCCCCAGTTCTTTCCTAGAGAAACCTGCAGCCATTTAAAAAGGTGACTGTGGGAAGAGAGATGCTGAAATCATCAGTGTGTTAGGTTTTAGGTATTAGCTCTGAAGAGATACTAGTCTCAGGTGATACAAATGCCACAGCGATCAAATGATTAGACTATGGCTTATGGAAATAGAGTCTTGACCTAAATTTGTCTCACAGAATGCTCTGTGGTCTCACAGACCTACCCCGTGCTTATTTCCCTGGTTTCTGAGCATGTAATTAGAATAAACATACTTAGAACTGGCATAGCTCCCACACTGATGCCCTGATCTATGGAATAAGGACTAGTATAGTAAGAAAGACCAAGTGTAAATCCCCTGGAATCATCTGTTCCACCTCTGGACAAAATGATAAACCAAAAGTTATACTTCATTTCTGAAGAAATAGCACAGTTTAGTGTTATTATAAAAGACATTTAAGATGCAAAAATGGCAAATCCCAAAGGCAATTCCAGAATGGTTATGAGTTATTACAAATTTAATCACTGTGGTTACAAATGTTATGTGTTTATTAAGGAAACCAAAAAACTCTGGCACCTGTTATGCAGATATTTTGTCATGCACATTCGGTTCCAGTTAGTCAGAATAAATTAGAAGCAGCTTGCCTTCACCTGGTAAAGAGAGCAGTACACCCTTATTGACTAACTGGGCCCACTGGTTATGACAACTCTCCTCCTCTGCCATTATATAGTTGACAGAGACCCTGATCACATGATCTAGCATGCTGATTAAAGTATATGAACAACAGGAAACAGTGTCAGTAGCCTAGTTACCATGCTGCAAGAATGAGAAAGAGGAAACCCATGAACAAGGTGTGTATTTCTGAACTTGAAAAAGAGAATATCAGAAGCCTGTCTGGTTCTAAAACAAATGTGCAAAGCATCACACACTGGCACAAAAAGCACAATGCAAAAAAACACAAGACACCCAAAAATGTGTGTGAGGCACTGTGGTAGACAATGTGAGAAGTGCAAATGATACACACAGAACTGTCTGGCCACTGGCTGGCCCTGTGACCTTAGTAAGTTTTCTCCTTTCTCTGAGCCAAATTATCCTCTACTATCTGCAGAGAATAAAAACACATATAATTTAACAGTGATGTCAGCATTCAATGGAATGGAAAAGCAGCATCATATAGAGGGTAAGAGGGTGGCCTCTGGAACTAACATACCTGGATTTCTCTCTTGACTCTATCTCTTACTAGCTGTGCAATTCTGGGCAGATCTCTCGCTTAAACTCCTTCATCTGTAAATCAGGCAGTGATAGTATTTACCTTCAAAGTTCTAGTGAGGATTACATGAGTTGGCCCATAAGAAATCTGATTACAATGCCTCACATATCACTGATATTCAATAAATGTCAGCTATGATGATATAAATAACCATGATAATGAACAAAGACAAAAGTAAGGACTATGCAGTTGCTCAGAACATAGGAGAGGCTCCCTACATGTGTAACCTTTCCCATAATCCAATGATCCACATCCTCAAACCCCTTTAAGATTAAGATTCCAATTTAAACTAAAACGGCAGCCCATATCAACAAAATTGTAAAGACATTCATATAGAAACTATAGCCCCTTCAAGTCTAGCCAGAATCTAAGATAATCTGACTTGTTTACATTTTCTCAGGGTTCATCAATGCCTTGAACCAATTCATCTCAAATTTTTCCAAAATATCCAACTATTTTGTTCTCTTGTTTTGAGATTGTTAGAAGCCCATTCAGTACTTTTACTAAAAGTTCTGCCCTAACTAATCAAAACACTCCAGAAGCTAAAATATTACCAGGCACTTCTACACAGTTTGATGACAAGTAAGAAAGATCTGCGCAGACAGACCCATGAAAAATAATTATTATACTAAACTCAATATCGTTCCTACCTCACCCTCAGACCCCATGGGGGGAAGAAATTGACAGCTCTATGTAACATGATTTAAGCATTCCAGAGACTTTTGGCTTTGCCATGAAACATAAATTTCTTGGCACTTTAGTATTAGTTTTTCATGTTGGAAAACTTTCAGAGAAAAATAACAAAAACAGTTTGACTAGACAATAATATTTCATACACATACACACACCTTCCTGCCTTCTCTACTGCATTTATATTTACATGACATGCTTGGAAGAGCTCATAGTCCAATACTGCACCCAGCCAATAATGCTGAAACCAAGAAAGTACTTGTATCTTTTTTTTTTTTTAATTTTTTTTTCAACGTTTTTTATTTATTTTTGGGACAGAGAGAGACAGAGCATGAACGGGGGAGGGGCAGAGAGAGAGGGAGACACAGAATCGGAAACAGGCTCCAGGCTCCGAGCCATCAGCCCAGAGCCTGACGCGGGGCTCGAACTCACGGACTGCGAGATCGTGACCTGGCTGAAGTCGGATGCTTAACCGACTGCGCCACCCAGGCGCCCCCGTATCTTTTAATAAATCACAAGATAAGCTTTGTTAGTTGTGGTACCTCAAAATGAAAATATATATATTTGTTTTCTGAGGAAAAAAAATAGGTGTGTGTGTGTGTGTGTGTGTGTCTGTGTCTGTGTGTGTAGTGTGTATGTGTATTTGTCTTAGTTATTATCAAAAGATCCCTGTTTTTCTCTTCGTTTTGTATGCTTCCTTATAGTCAGGTTTTTCTTACATCCCTGCCTTGCTGTGCAGAAATATACATAATCATGTTAGAAACATGATGAGCCAACATAATAGCAGTGGTTCTCAAAATTAATCATGCATTAGAAGGTCTTGGGGAAAAAAGTTATTTAACATGGATTCCCGCACGTGACTCCAAAAGTTTCTTATTCAGCAGGTCTGCATTAAAACCTGAGAATTTGCATCTCTAACCAGTTTCCAAGTAATGCTGATGATGCTGGTCAAGGCACCACAATTTGAGAACCAGTGATGTAGAAGAGTGATCACAAATCTTACTTGGAGTCGTGGAATCAGGGTCCTGGTCTCAGCTTTCATGTGTGACTCAAGGTGCAGTATTTAATATCTCTGGATCACAGTTTCTCAATAGTAAAATTATGAGTTTGCATTAGATGGACCTCGAGATCTCTTCCAACATCAGTGATCCATGAATTTTATGCTTTCAGTGTGACCTCTCCCCCGAGGAAGTTTCCACACTCTACTGGGGAGCTGCTCCTCCAACACATTCAGGAATTTTTTCTTCAGATCAGTATCCAGCAGTGGTTTGCAAAGGTTGTCAGAAGGAACAAGAGCAATTAAATATATTTATTTCTATTTCTTATTTCTAAAAAACAAAATGCTTTGCAACTCTTTTAACTGTTCTTTGAATGCTTAGCAGAAAGAAAATATACTGTAGGCTTTGGTTTCAAATGGCCAGCCCTTCTCTTAACAATCAAAAGCAATATCCTAAAAGTCCCCTTCTCTGTTTGAGAGCAAAAGACAAGCACTTTCTGTGCAGCACAAACCAGCTCAGGGAAAGTGTTCAATTTCAGGGTCTCCAGGTTCTTATACCTCATTGATTGCACATCCAGAGGGCACTCGTGACTATGCTTCATTGTCCAGTACAGCTACACCCTATGCAGTCATAAATTACAAGTTTAAGCAATATGATCAAATCAAGTAGTTCTGATAACACTTCTTTAGATAAGAATCTATCATATAGCATCTCCCAACAGTCTCCCTGGAATCACCCAGCTAGGAAATCCCACCAATGTATTAACAGAGACTTGTTTGGGATTTAAAAAAAAAATAGCCTGCTGAGACAGTGAGGGACCTTGGGAATAAGCCCCTGTGCACCTGGTGCATGACCTGCTGGCTGTTAAAGCCAATCTTGCAGAGCAGAGTACTGACCAAGGAGCAAGCACAGACCAGTTCAGACTAATGGGAGACAGAATGGCTGCAACCAAATTTGACTTTTCATGGACTTTTCTCCTTATTTTAGTGCTAAAATACATGCCCAGAGGTGGAGACTTAACATGCAAATGAGACATACTATGCATGAAAAAGTATGCTCAGTCAAGTGCACCTACATGCCTACTTTCTTGGGACTCCCTGCCCCTGAATGCTTAAGCATCTCTCCTTCCCTGCTTTACCCCCTTTAAAATTTACCCTGGCTATTGTTCCAGGAGTCAGTATGACACCTTTTTCATGACTGCATCGCCCTTCCATTTAGTGGGGCCTGAAACAGCCAAGTTTTAAAAACCTTGCAACTCTTTCTTTGATTTCCAGAGAAAAAAGTTGCAGTTTCCTCCTTCCATGGGAATCACTCAGGAGCATCTAGCTCTGCATCCTTAGTTTGGAGGAATAATCTTAATCAGTTATCCAGCTTTCAAAAATTGTATTAACGAAATACAGGAAAAAATGTTTAAGTATAAGAGGAATTTGTTGTGGGGCTGTCTGATGGCTCACAGAAATGATGGGAGGGACAAAGAACCAGGCACAGAAAATAGACTAAGTTATTCATAAGGACCATCTGCTGAAAACTCTGCTCTCTGTGCCACTCCAGTGGCCATACCACACTATCCCTCATACCACCAGCATTCCACACCAAATAATTTAATCCCATTAACAGAATAAAGGAGAAAATTATGATCATCCCCACAGCTGCATAAAAATAATGTGATGAAATTCAAAATTTAAAATAAAAATATTTGGGGGGGAATGCAAGCTGGTGCAGCTACTCTGGAAAACAGGATGGAGGTTCCTCAAAAACTAAAAATAGAACTACCCTATGACCCAGCAATTGCACTAGTAGGCATTTATCCAAGGGATACAGGTGTGCTGTTTCAAAGGGACACATGCACCCCAATGTTTATAGCAGTACTAGCAACAATAGCCAAAGTATGGAAAGAGCCCAAATGTCCATTGATGGATGAATGGATAGAGAAGATGTGGTATATATATATACAATGGAATATTACTCGGCAATCAAAAAGAATGAAATCTTGCCCTTTGCAACTACGTGGATGGAACTGGAGGGTATTATGCTAAGTGAAATTAGTCAGTCAGAAAAAGACAAAAGTCATATGACTTCACTCATATGAGGACTTTAAGAGACAAAACAGATGAACATAAGGGAAGGAAAACAAAAATAATATAAAAACAGTGAGGGGGACAAAACAGAAGAGACTCATAAATATGGAGAACAAACTGAGGGTTACAGGAGGGGATGTGGGAAGAGGGATGGGTTAAATGGGTAAGGGGCACTAAGGAATCTACTCCTGAAATCATTGTTGTACTATATGCTAACTAATTTGGATATACATTTTAAAAAATAAAAAACAAAACAAGTTAAAATAAATAAATACATACATACATACATACATACATACATAAATAAAATAAAATAAAAATATTTTTTAGGAATAAAGGGAGATTGCTAACTTTATAAAGGATACTGCCAAAAATCAGTGGTAAGCAGCATTCATAAAAGGAAAATCTTGTATTTAAAAATTAGTAATCAGAGGCACCTGGGTGGTTCAGTCAGTTAAGCATCTGACTTTGGCTCATGTCATGATTCCCAGCTCCTGAGTTGGAGCCTCCCATTGGGCTCTGTGCTGACAGCTCAGAGCCTGGAGCCTGCTTTAGATTCTGTCTCCATCTCTCTCTGTCCCTCCTCCACACACACACACACACACACACTCTCTCTCTCTCTCTCTCTCTCAAAAATAAATAAATATTTTTAAAAATGTTTTGAATTGGTAATCAAAAACTTCCCAACAAAGAAAGGTCTAGAATGCATTGGTGAATTCTACCAAATATTAAAAGGAGTAATCCCAATCTTTCTCACATTTTTCCACCAAAAAAAAAAAAATGGAAGAGGAAGGATCACTTCCAAACTCATTTTACAAGGCCAGCACTATCCTGATACCAGAGCTAGAAAAGGACACTACCAGAAAAGAAAACAACAGACCAAAACAAACCCCTAATAAAAATAGATGCAAAAATTATCAATAAAATACTAGCAAACAAAATTCAACAGCACACTTAGAGAATCATTCACTCTGATCAAATGGGATTTATCCCTGGAATGCAAAGACAGTTTAATATATGCAAATCAATCAATGTGATACACTATGTTAATAAAATGAAAGAAAAAACATCATATCATCTCAGTAGGTGCAAAAAAAAAGCATTTGACAAAATTTAACATCCATTCATGACAAAAACTCTTAACAAATTAGGTATAAAAGAAATACCCCTCAACATAATAAAGGTCATATATGGTGAGCCCACAGCTAACATCATAATCAATTTTGAAAGATTGAAAACTCTTCCTCTAAGATCAGGAACAAAATAAGGGTGCCCACTCTCACCACTGCTATTCAACATAAGACTGGAAATCCTCACGTAAACAGTAAGGCAAGGGAGGAAATAAAAGACATTAAAATTAGAAATGAAGTAGACTCTATTTGCAGATTACATGATTTTATATATAGAAAATCCTAAAGATTCCACCATAAAATGGTTAGAACTAATCAATTAATTCAGTAAAGTTGCAAGATACAAAATTAACCTAAAAAATCAGTAGTATACACTATACACTAACAATGAATTATTTGAAAAAAATGTTTAAATGATCCCATTTGTAATACCATCAAAACCAATAGTCTTAGGAATGAATTTAACTAAAGGAGATAAAAGATCTCTATACTGAAAACTACAAGACATTGATGAAAGAAATCAAAGAAAACATAAATAAATGGAAAGACTCATATTCTTAGACTGGAAGAATTAATAATCTTCCGATGTCCATACTATTCAACCCCATCTATATTCCAATAGCATTTTTATAGAAATAGAATAAAAAATCTTAAAATTTATGTGGAACTACAAATGATCCTGAATAGTCAAAGCAATCCTGAGAAAGAACAAAGTGGGAAGCATCACACTCCTTGATTTTAGTAATCAAAATGGTATGGTGCTGTCATAAAAACAGATGCATAGATCAATGGAATAGAATGGAGAGCCCAGAAATAAACCCATGCATATACAGTCTACTAATATTTGGCAACAGAGACCAGAATACTCAATAAAGAAAAGACAGTCTTTTCAATAAATGGTGCCAAGATAATTGGATACTTACTTGTAAAGGAATGAAATTAGACCCCTATCTTTCACTGTTCATGAAAATTAACTTCAAATGGGTTAAAGACTCAAATGTAAGACCTAAATGTAAGATCAGAGATACAAAACTCCCAGAAGAAAGCAAAGGAAAAAAGTTTCTTGACATGAGTTTTGGTAATGATTTCTGAGATATGACACCTAAAGCATGAACAAAATAAAAAATAAATAAGTGGTACTACATCAAACTAAAATCTTCTACACACAAAAAGAAACAATATACAAAATGAAAAAAACCCCACAGAATAGAAAAAATATAGACAAATCATATGTATAATAAGGATTTAATATCCAAAGTATGTAAAGAACTTCTACAATTCAATGGGAAAAAAATTATCCAATTAAAATGGGCAAAGAACCTCAATAGACATTTTTCCAAAGAAGAGACACAGATGACCAACAGGTACATGAAATGATGATGCTCAATATCATTAATCCTCAGGGGAATGAAAATTAAAACCACAATTAGATGTCACCTTACACCTGTTAGAATGGCTATTATCAAAAAGATAAGAGAACAAATGTTGGTGAGTATGTGGAGAAAAGGGAACCTTTGTTGGTGGGGGCATAAACTGTTGCAGCTACTGTGGAAAACAATGTGGAGATTCCTCAAAAAATTAAAAATAGAACTATCATATGATCCAGCAATTCTACTTCTAGGTATATACCCAAAGGAAATAAAAACATTATGTTGAAATCCTATGTGCACCCCCACATTCTTAGCAGCATTATTGACAACAACCAAGACATGGAAACAACCTAATTATCCATCAACAGATGAATGGATTAAGAAGATGTGATGAATATATTCATGGAATAGTATCCAGGCATAAAAAATTGTGCCATTTTTTACATTATGGGTGGACTTTGAAGGCATTATGCTACGTGAAATAAGTCAGATAGAGAAAGACAAATACCGTTCGATCTCACTTATATCTGGAATCTAAACACACTCAGAAAAAGAGATCAGATTTGTGGTTCCAAGAAAAAGGAGGAGGAGAATTAGATGAGGTGGTCAAAAGCTACAAGCACCCTGTTATAAAGAAGTCCTGGGGATGTAATGTGCAACATGATGACTACAGTTAGCACTGCTAACTATATATGAAAATATATATGAAAACTTTTAAGAGAGGGGCACCTGGGTGGCTCAGTCAGTTGAACCTCTGACTCTCGATTTTGGCTCAGGTCATGATCTCACAATTGAGCCCCATCAGGCTCCATGCTGAGCGTGGAGCTTGCTTGGGATTCTCTCTCTCCCTCTCTCTCTCTCTGCCCCTCACCTTCCCTCAAAATAAATAAAGAAAATAAATTTTAAAAACATCTAAAAAAAGAAACTTGTTAAGAGAATAAATCCAAAGAGTTCTCATCACAAGGAAGAATGCATTTTTTGTTTCTATATGAGACGATATGTGTTAATTGAACTTGTAATCATTTCATAATTTATTTAAGTGAAATCATTATGCTGAATATCTTAAACTTATATAGTACTGTATGGCTGGCAATTATATCTCAATAAAAACTATTTTTAAAAAGATAACATTGATATCTATGGTTAAAAATTACAATAGTGGCCCTCCTTGATGGTGGGGGGAGCAGAAGAGAGTCATGTCAGGAAGGGGACATAACAGGAAGGAGAGTTCAACAAGACAGTAATGTTCATTGTTAATCAGAGTGATGGTTACAGTTGTGTGTTTACTTTGTAAAATTTAATCAAGCTGTGTACTTATAACTAGGATACTTTTCTGTTTGTATGCTATCCTTCTATAAAGGATATAGAAGGATATCTATATAAAGAAGTCTTTATAGAAGAAGATTTCTATAAAATGTCTTTAAAATTAGTAACAAACATGGACACAATTTTCAAGGAAATATTTTTATTTTCTTTTTAAAGTTTTTTTATAAGTTTATTTATTTGGAGAGAGAGCACATGCATGCAATCAGGGGAGCAGCACAGAGAGAGGAAAGAGAGAATCCCAAGCAGGCTCCATGCTGTCAGTGCAGAGTCAGATGCCGGGCTTGATCCCAGGTGCTGTGAGATCATGACCTGAGCTGAAGTCAAGAGTTGGGCACTTAACTGACTAAGCCACCCATGCACCCCTCAAGGAAATATTTTTAAATGAAAGGTTAGTAAAAAGGTAGCAAAATGTATGACTTCCATCCTAGAAACAAAACATAATGTCAGCTGTTCAAGTGTTTATAAAAAAAGGGTAGGCTGCACTATATTAAGGAAGCTCTGACTTGAAGGCAGACAGAGTGGGTTTGCATCTGAGCCACACAGACTAGGTGCCAGCTGAGCCCTAGTCTCTAATCTCAAATCCACATTCCTGATTCACCTGATTGGTTCACCTTTCATAAGATGCCTTTGGCCAGGGAGCAGGATCATGTTTTATAATCACTGCTGTTTCTTCTGGAAATGTGTGGGAAACACAAGCAAAGCAACTCCTAGAAGAAATCAGAAGTTAGTGACTGTATAGTCAACACCATTTAACTGAGGTTACCTTGATTTCTTTATTAATTGACCTCATGATTATGGTAAAACTATTCAATATTTTGAAGCACGTTGCACTCTTCCTAGGTATATGGAAAATTAGTATAGGTTTTTTAAGTGCTCTAACACCAAAATCTAAGCAACCAGACTGATTCCAGAGCAAAAAAGCTGATTTTTTTTCTTCATTTCCTCTCTTAGCCAGGTTTCTCAAAAAGCTGAGCCTAAAGTAGACAGTGTATAAACTATTATGTTATTAGAAGTATAATCATGTCCTAGGAAATGTAATAACACATCAATCTGCATTTATCTCAAGTTTTGAACAGGTCTTCAGTTGAACATTCTTTGTCAGTGTATGAAAATTTTTTTTAATTAAAAAAAATTTCATGTCTCCCTCTAGTGTCCAAACTGTTATTTTACAATTCTGCCAGATGTTAAGTGAAAAAGTAAATTCTGATGGCAAAATACTGTTTAACATTCTAGAGAAAAAAATATTCTAAGTTGTTATGTGATAATGCATTGCTTAATGGAAGGCAGGGGTCAGCAAACATTTTAGGTAAAGAACAGATGGTAAATATTTTGGGTATTTCAGAGAACTTACAGTCTCTGTTACATAGTTTCCTTTGTGTGTTTGTGTTTGTGTGTTTTTTTTTTTTTGATACTGTTTTGCTTTGTTTTAACAGTGATTTAAAAATACCAAACCCTGGGGCACCTGGGTGGCTTGGTTGGTTGAGTGGCTGACTCTTGATTTTGCTCAAGTCATCATCCCAGGGTTGTGGGATCAAGCCCTGCATCAGGCTCTATGCTGAGCATGGAGCCTGCTTAAGAGTCTCTCTCTCTCCTCTGCCCCTCTCCCCTTCTCCCTGCTCACACACTCATGCACTTTTGCTCTCTCTCTCTCTCAAAAACAAAACAAAACAAAACACACACACACACACACACACACACACACACACACACACAGAAATGGACCAGACTCAGATTACAGTTTGTTTGTCCCCAGAAAGAACACCAACTATTATTAAAAGATTCAGGGTCCTGAGTGATTCAGTTGGTTAAACGTCCGGCTCTATTTCTGTTCAGGTTATGATCACACGGTTCATGAGATTGAGCCCTGCATCAGGCTCTGTGCTGAGAGCATGGATCCTGCTTGGGATTCCCTCTCCCTCTCTCTCTGCCCCTCTCCCACTTGCTCTCTTTCACTCTCTCTCTCTCCTTCAAAATAAACAAATGAACATGAAAAAATTTTTTAAGATTTATATTTTATTTTTATTTTTATTTTTATATCTATTTATAATTAATATTATTTAACTTATTTATTATATATGGTGTATATATATATATATATATATACACATATGCTAGTACATATGCCTATAACATTGATACAGTTTGTCTTTAAAGGTAAATACTTATAACATCAAATGCTTTACAAATATTAGTTTATAATGTTTATGTTTAGGTTAGCATTCTGAAGAACCATAGAATTTTGGTAGGTTCCTAAAATTTAGAAAAGCCTCTGTCTCCGTGCAGAAATTCTTAGTACAATATTCCTAAAAGAGGGTCTGTTAGCTTCTGGTCAAAATGTTACTTTCTTTTAAGACTTCCTGACTAATAGCCAGATGGCTTTAACTGTTTAAATATCTGAATTACACGCAGTTTGTTGAAATTTCAATCTGCATGTGATAATTCTGTTCTTTGGAGATATTCATGCCTGTCCACTTCATCATCCTCCATGTTTCAGTTCTTCAAATTTTTGAAGATACTATGTTCCCCACCTGACCCCCTTCATTGGAGATTTTGGACACCATAAACAAAGCAGTTACAAGCCTGGTCTCTGAATTTGCTGTTGTTCAGGTGTAGTGCCAGCTTTTACTAATTATTGTTACTTTGGACAAGACCCTTGAGCTCCCTAAACTAGAGAAAAGAAAAATGGTACAGAGTTTGAATCCAACACTTCAATGACAATATCTGGATTTAAATCCAACCCCATCTCTTGTTAGTTGTAAATTACTGAACACCAATGTGCCTGTTTCCTCACCAACAAAATACATGCAAGAATAGCACCAATATCAAAGACTGCTTGAGAGACTTATCAGAAACAATGTTTATCTAGTGATGGTGACATGAAAACACTCATAATGACTTGCTGTCATACATTTTCTTCTTTTATCAATAATTATTTGTACACATAATTTTTAGTGACTGATTAAGATTTTATCTTAAAGAGGCACTACTATTCACTCAACAATTCCTAATAATTAGGTAATTTTGCAGCTTTGTCATTTTAACAGTGCAGTAAATACCTGTGTACATAAGCCTTTGCCTCTAAGTGAATCAAGGTGTATTTCCAGATGTGTAACCACTGGCTCAATGAGCATAAACTCATTAAGTCTCATACTGCTCAATTGTTCTCAAAAATAATACACCAATTTTCCCTTCCATCAGCACTGTTTGAGTTGTGACCATTTAACTGCATCTTCATCAGTATTTAGTTGTTTTTTTTTAAGTATTTTCTAGTATTTAAGAGTATCTCATTCTTTTCTGGTAGCTAATAATTCAATTTTCTTTCAGCAATTTAAGGGAAATTATTAAAGAATATACACATGTATTAGAAGTTTAAAAGTATTTTAGAAATATATATGTTATACACATATTATACATATATATTATGCATATTATACATATATATATCTTTGACCACCTGAAATACCATGTTTCCCATCCTTACTTAAATTTGCCTATTTGCCTATTTGCCTTTAGCATACTTTAAAAATATGCTGAACTCACTTTAGAAAAATCTATTCTGGAGCATTTCTTCCATATAGTATCTGAATTTCTACAATTCCTATCTTCCTTGGATTAAGGCAGAGGAACTTTTGAAAATACAACTACAAGTGGATTGTATATATTGATAAAACTCTAAGATAATTCTGAAGTTATTTTACCTCTCTTCCCTGACACAAAGTGGTCTAAATTAAACAGATTCTTATGAAAATACATATATTGTATATAGTATTAAATATGCATGTTGTAGACACTATATAAAAATATTTAACTTTGCAAGTTCCCCAATTAAAAAATTAAAACTCAAACAGAAGTAATTACCAAATATCATTTTACATTGCATGTCCTAAAAAAAGGATTAAAAGCAAAGCATATTTAAAATATTTGGTTGATTCATAATATATTCAATTGAAAAGTGCAATATTTGACATCATTAGTTACTAGGGAAATGCAAATCAAAACCACAATGATATAGCACTTCACACTCACTAGAATAGCTATGATTTTTAAAATGGAAAAGAACAAATGGAAGAACAAGTGGAAAAGAACACTCCACCTATCAACCTGGAGTGGCGTGCCCTTTCTTTGGTCTCTCCCTGGAGAGATGTGGAGAGATTGGGACTCTTCTACTTTGCTGGTAGGAAAGTGAAATGTGCAGCCACTATGGAAAATGATTTGATGGTTCCTCAAAAAGTTAAACACAAAATTACCTTATGATCTAGCAATTCCCCTCCTAGGCATATACCTGAAATACTTGAAAACAGGTACTCTGACAAATCTTCTTCACAAATGTTCATAGAAAAACTAGTCACATTAACCAAAAGGTGGAAACAACAAATGACCATCAGTGGGTGAATGAATAAACAAATATGGCATACACACACAATGGAGTATTTTTCATCCACAAAAAGAAATGGAGTACTGATACATGTTACAATGTAAATGAACCTCAAAACATTATGCTAAGCAAAAAAAGCCAGACACAAAAGGTCACATAGACTTGTATGATTCTATTTGTATGAAATACCCCAAATAGTCAAATCTATAAAGGCAACTTGGTGGTTACCAGGAGGTGCTGGAAGGAGGGAATGGGGAATGGCAGCTTATGTTGGGGGAGGTCATTGAAAAGACGTGACCACAGATTTACCAATGAGGTGGACCTCAGACCTCCTCACCTTTTCCCTGGTCCTTGGGACGAGGGTTATGCTTGCTTTCCCCACTCCTAGAGGCTGCTCCCAGGACACAGCTTTGAGATAGTGATGTTGTGTTGAGAACACCTACACCCTATACATGATTGAACCCAGTTAAGGCTTCTATATAAATTGTAAGATTCAGTGGGCAGGCAGGAGAGGGTGGTGAGGGAGCATAAGGCAAGCTGACCACCCTGCAACCCCCACACCAAGGTGGGATATGTGTGATATTTCCTAGGCACTCCAGACTGCCCAAGAACAAAGGAAAGGGGAAAACAGATGGTTAACTGATGGAGATCACAGTCATGCAGGTCATGAGTCTCCATAAGTTTATATACATCTTAGTAAATTACAAGAAAAAGATAATCTTACCAATAGCCTAATCTCCAGAAACCTATAGACTCAGTTTCTTGGAGCACTGACATCATCCTCCCCTCCATAGCAATGTGGGAAACAAATGAAAGAAGGAAATGTAAATAAAATTAAATTTCCTTATAACCTGCAGCCCATTGACAAATACTTGAGGCAAATACAGAGTAAGACATTTCTCCAGGGACTCCCTACTATCCTCCCTCCCTACTACTTTCCTTACTAGAGGAAAAACCTTAGCTTGACAACAGCAAGGACTCCAGGATCTTATGAGTCCTCTTTAGCAAATGAAAGTCCTTCTGGAGGCCTCCTTTTTGCCTTTACTTCCCCCCCGACTCCATAGTATATTACTAGTCACTTTTCACAATCTCACCGCAGCAATTCCTGCCCAGGGGTCCTGTCACATGCTTTAATAAAATCACCCTTTTTGCACCAAAGACATCTCAAGAATTCTTTTTTGGCCATCAACTCCAGACACCCACCATTCCAAAACCCCAGGAAGGGGATCCATTTGTCTTGCTGCTACCCGATACAAGCCTCTCCTATAAGTCCCCTTTGCCTATTAAAACTGCCACCTATCAATCTGGAGTGGTGTGCCTTTCTTTGGTCTCTCCCTGGGCATGGGTCCAGTTTCAGATTAAACTCAGGTAGCTGCTGAGACTGTTGGGAACCAACAGCTTAATGGATACATAGTTTCCTTTTAGGGTGACAAAGATGTTCTGGAACTAGATGATAGTGATGGTTGTGTTAAGGAAAAATCTGTTACATAATGGCCGACAGGACTGATAAGGGAATTTTAGTCCCTGCCTGAAGACTTCCTTTCTGGGTTCTTGTCCCCAACCTGCTTGCCTCAGGTGCCAAATTACTACTAATGAGGAATGCGGAAGTAACAACCTATAAATTGTCCCCTCTGTAGATGCTCTGGGCTCAGATCTCTGGAGAATGATCTCCTCTGGGCCCACCGGTGTAAAATAAACCTCCTTCCTTCCAAGATCTCTGAGTGCCTCTTGGTTCTTCTGCCAGGTGATCCAGACCAGTTTCCAAAACAGTTGCACAACATTGTGGAATCTACTAAATGCCACTAAATCGTTCACCTTAAAATGGTTAATTTTATGTGAATTTCAATTTAAAAATTTTTTATTTCAATTAAAAAATAATTTTTTTCAATTTCTTAAATTTAACCAAAGAGGTAAAAGATCTTGTACTCTGAAAACCACAAGATATTGAAGAAAGAAATTGAAGATGATACAAATAAAAAGATATACCATGTTCATAATTTTTTAATTTAATTCAAAAATTTTTTAATTGATAGAGAAAAGATGATATAATATATCCTGTGAAAGGCAAACATGCTTCCCAACAAAAGAATATGCTGTCCTTTGTGACACTGAGAGACTAAGAGAAAAATTACCAGGTGTACTCACAACGGCAAAGAAAAGACCCCCCCCCCCATTATCCTGGAGGTGGAGGAAAGGATTAAAAGGAGAAACAGTAAAGTTATGAGGATTTCTGGCTGGGCCAGGCCAGGTCACCTGTGAAAGAGAAGGAGTTTAACACTTAAAGGTTATAGAATAGAGAACACAACACTTAACACAACACTTAATCGCTAGCGCGTTTCGCGTAGCCGTTCCTGAAACCCCCCCGCCGCTGTTCCTGAAACCAGCCAGGGCGTGCCCGGTTGTAGTCTGACATAAAGGCGGGAACCAATCAAGTTCTGCTGAATGGTTTAAAATAAAGGTGGGAACCAATCGAGTTCTGCTGAGCGTTCAAATTTAAATGTTAACCAACAACAGCTCTGTAACCTCTAAAAAAGGTCCCTAACTTGTTTGTGTGGGGCTATGAAAGAAGTTGTAAGATCCTTACTCGGGCCGAGTGCGCAGAGGACCGGGTTCGAACCTGCAATAAATGACCCTTGCCACTTGGCTTTGACTCTGGACTCTGGTGGTTTGTTTTTGGGGGGTCTCTCGAATCGGGGCATATCATTTGGGGGCTCGTCCGGGATCCCCCCCAAACCCACCAGACCCCAAGTCAATGGGTCGTCCCTGAGGCCGATCAGTGAGTGAGCCGGCTCTGTCCGTTTCTGTTTGTCTGTTTGTTTCTGGCTCTGTCCGTTTCTGTTTTTCTGTTCGTTTCTGGCTCTCCCGTGCGGGATCTGTATCGGTGACTGACACAGCCCTGGCGGATGCGCTATAGGGCAGTCGGTTGGGTCCAGTAGGAGACGTCCACTGGCACCCATCTGGGGCACCTTTTTGGGCCCATTGGAATTTTTCTGTTCGGGTGGCAGACACCCAAAACGCGCTAGCGATTAAGTGTTGTGTTAAGTGTTGTGTTCTCTATTCTATAACCTTTAAGTGTTAAACTCCTTCTCTTTCACAGGTGACCTGGCCTGGCCCAGCCAGAAATCCTCATAACTTTACTGTTTCTCCTTTTAATCCTTTCCTCCACCTCCAGGATACAGATGGGCCAATCTCAAAGCACTCCTCTTTCTCTCCTCGTTGCTAACCTCAGGGATGTTATAACCAGAGGACAGAATTTGAGTTTAGACATCCGGCGGGGAAAATTAATAACCCTCTGCCGCTCTGCATGGCCAACCTTCGGCGTTGGATGGCCAACCGAAGGAACTTTCTGCCTCCCTATAATTGCTAAGGTGAAATCAAAGATTTTTTCTACCGGGTCGCAAGGGGCATCCGGATCAGATTCCCTACTTTCTTGTATGGCGGAGTTTTGTGGAAAATCCACCCCCTTGGTTGGCCCCCTTCCTATCCTCGGGAATGTGTAAGGTCCTTGCCATGCAGCCTGCAGGTCCCCCAAAATCAAGGACGCCAGCCGCGCCCTTGTATCCCATATTGCCCAATAGTCAGGACCTACTATCCCTAGACCCTCCATCCTATCATCCCCCTCCCCTCGCACCCCAGGCCCTGCCCGCAGCAGCCGCCCCACCAGTCGCCCCGCTAGTTGCCCGCTTAGGGGAACCAGGAGGACAGGAAGTGGCAGCTGCACCAGAACCGGGAGGATGGGAAGCAGCAGCCGCGCCAGGCCCCATTGAAAACGAAACCAACCGCGAGGGGCCAGCCAGCCGAACCCGCGGGCGCACCCAGCAGGAGTGAGAGAGGATTCAATTAGAAGCAAGAAAGCTGGTTCCCAGAGATGACAGTCGGCTGACATCTAACCCTGACCTCATTAATGCGGCTTTCCCCCTAACCAGACCTCCACAGGACGAATGGGACTACAACACGGCAGAAGGTAGGGGAAGGCTACTCATTTATTGCCAGACTCTGATGGCGGGTCTCCGGGCTGCAGCTCGCAAGCCCACCAATTTGGCTAAGGTATATTCGGTTGTACAGGGAAAGGCAGAGAGTCCAGCTGCTTACTTAGAGAGATTAATGGTAGCCTTTAGGCAGTTTACTCCCATGGATCCAGAAGTCCCTGAAAACCAGGCTGCAGTCGTTATGTCCTTTGTAAATCAAGCAGCTCCTGACATTAAAAAAAAAAAAAAAAAAAAAAAAACTCCAAAGGCTAGAGGATTTATAAGGTAAACAGATCCAGGATCTACTCCGTATAGCACAACGGGTCTACAACAACAGGGAAGCCCCAGAAGAGAGACAGATCAGAGCCACAGAGAAAATGACTAAAGTCCTGGCCGTTATAGTCCAGAAAGAACAGCCACCCCCAGAAGGCAAACAATACGCCCTCCCAGGTGGCACTTAGATAAAGATCAATGCGCCTATTGTAAAGAAAAAGGCCATTGGATACGAGAATGCCCCAAGAAGAAACAACCCCGCCCCAGCCAGGGGCAATGGCAGCCTAAAATAGCCCCCATACTGTTTACCCAAGATACAGAATAGGGAGGACGGGGTTCGGACCCCCTCCCCGAACCTAGGGTAACATTGCAAGTGGAGGGGACCCCGGTCCAGTTCCTAGTTGATACCGGGGCACAGCACTCAGTTCTGGTCAAGCCCCATGGAAAAGTATCTGAAAAATCATCCTGGGTACAAGGGGCCACCGGAATAAAGAAGTACCCCTGGACAACTCAGAGGACTGTGGATTTAGGAATTGGGAAGGTAACCCACTCCTTCCTGGTCATTCCTGACAGCCCCTGCCCCCTGTTGGGGAGGGATTTGCTTACCAAAATGGGGGCCCAAATTCATTTCCAACCGGGGGGATCGCCAGCGGGGAGCGGGGGCGGGGCCGCCGCTCGCGCAGCAGCGGGCAACGCCGCGGCGTCCCGCGGGCCGCCGCTGGGGCACGCATCCCCGGGGCACAGGCCGGCGCGCGACTCGGCCTCTGCGCGAGCCACCCCGACAGGGCAAAGGGACCAACCATTATCGGATGCAAACGCCATCTGATTCACCGATGGAAGCAGCTTCGTTCACCAAAGACAAAGGTATGCGGGGGCGGCCGTAACTTCAGAAACCGAGGTGGTTTGGGCAGAAGCCCTACCCCCCGGAACCTCGGCCCAGAAGGCTGAACTAATAGCCTTAACCCAGACCCTAAAATTAGGAAGAGACCGCAAGCTAACCGTGTACACTGATAGCCGATATGCCTTTGCCACCGCTCATGTACATGGGGCGATATACAGAAAACGGGGGCTCCTCACAGCTGAAGGGAAAGACATCAAAAATAAAGAAGAGATTCTAGCCCTGCTAGCAGCCTTATGGGAACCCAAAAAGCTAGCGATTGTGTATTGCCCAGGACACCAGAAGACAACCGACCCAGTTTCCCGGGGCAACAATTTGGCTGATCAGACTGCAAAAAACATAGCTCGGCCCCCAGCGCAATTACTGACCCTACGGCTGCCAGACCCCGGACCCCGGGAATTGCCCCCCAGCCCTGAGTATTCAGAAAGCAACATTCAATGGATGAGTAAACTTCCTATGACCCGAATCAAAGATGGCTGGTGGAGAGACTCCAAAAGCAGCATTATACTCCCAGATAAACTAGGATGCCAAGTTCTAGAGCGGATCCATCGCAGCACCCACTTAGGTTCCCGACGAATGTTGGACTTACTGAGACAGACTGGACTAAAAATCAGAAATGTCTCTGATAAGGTCGATCAAGTAGTTACTAAATGTACAGTGTGCCAACTCAACAATGCGAGTAGCAATCCTCAGACAACAGGGGTAAGACAAAGAGGGAGCAGACCGGGGACCTATTGGGAAGTAGATTTCACTGAGGTAAAACCAGGAAAATATGGATATAAGTATTTGCTAGTTTTTGTAGATACCTTTTCAGGATGGACTGAAGCCTTTCCACCCAAGAATGAAAGAGCGCAGATTGTAGCCAAAAAATTCTAGAAGAAATCCTGCCCAGGTATGGTTTTCCAGTAATGATAGGGTCAGACAATGGACCTGCATTCGTCTCTAAGGTAAGTCAGGGACTGGCTTCCATACTTGGGGCTGATTGGAAATTACATTGTGCATACCGACCCCAAAGCTCAGGACAGGTAGAGAGAATGAACAGAACATTAAAAGAGACCCTAACCAAATTGACCATGGACACTGGCACTAACTGGGTAGTCCTTCTCCCCTACGCTCTGTTCAGGGTGCATAATTCCCCATACAAACTGGGACTCACACCCTATGAAATAATACATGGTAGACCACCCCCCATCATCCCTAACCTAAAAGATAACCTTATCAAAGCTGAGAACGATAATAGTCTTGAATTCTTGTTCTCCCTACAAGCCTTGCAGAGGGTCCATGAAGATGTATGGCCCAAATTAAAGGAACTCTATGAGACTGGACCCCCGCCTATCCCACATCAATTCTGACCAGGTGATTGGGTCCTCGTCAAATGTCATCGGCAGGGAACTCTGGAACCCAGGTGGAAAGGACCCTTCCAGGTCATCCTGACAACACCTACTGCCATCAAAGTAGACGGAATCGCCACCTGGATCCATTTCGCCCACGCCAAACCAGTGGACCCATTCTCAGACCTCATCAGACCTTCAAAGACAACCTGGACTGTTGATCAGACTAAGGACAATCCTTTAAAATTGACCCTACGCTGCCAACAGACTGAGCTGTAACTATGGTACTTGCCCTTCTCTTGATTGTTCTGCAAATTCTGTCTGTAAATTCAAACTCCCAGGACCCCTATAATTTGACATGGGAAATTACTAATTTAGAGACTCATGAAGTCTACAACAAAACCCTAGGAACTGCCCCATTAAATACCTGGTGGCCAGATTTATATTTTAATTTAGAAAAAATTAGTCCATTAAAAGAAATGGGAGGAGGTAAATGGAGGCAACTGCAAAGGAGGGTATCAATAAGTAGAAATGGATTTTATGCATGTCCGGGATTTAGGACAGGGGCAATGAAGCACACATGTGGAGAGTTTGAAAACCTCTATTGCGCAGCCTGGAGTTGTGTCACCTCCAATGATGGGGAATGGAAGTGGGACGTAAAACCCCAATTTATTGAAATGTCCTATGTCCAACCATGTACCCGCACCAGGTATGATGAAAACTGTAACCTTATTCGTGTGAGATTTACAGAGGAGGGGAAAAAGGACAGGCGGTGGGTCTTAGGACTCACTTGGGGACTCTACTTAATCAATATCCCCTCTTTGGGACTGCCATTCAAATAAAATTAAAAGTCTCCCCTCGTGTACAACCGGTAGGGCCAAATCAGGTATTAGAAAAAAAAAAAAAAAAAAGAGACAAGTCTATCCCAGAAGGTATAGACTTCCTATGGAAATTGCTAACAGCAGCATATGAGGCCTTAAGCCGATTGGACCCTGAGGCAACAAGGGCCTGCTGGCTATGTTATGATATAAAACCCCCCTTCTACGAAGCCGTAGGTCTAGCTGCCCCTTTTTCAAAGTCAGACGAAGATTCGCCAGCAGCTTGCAAGTGGAATCGAAAGGGCTCCCGCCTCACACTGCAAGTCACTGGCAATGGGACTTGTATAGGAAAGGTCCCCTCTAGCCATATCCAGCTCTGTGCCCAGACTAGTCACCCTATAGGTGAATCTAAATGGATGATTCCAGCTCCTGACAGCTGGTGGATTTGTTCTAAGACAGGGCTCACCCCATGTGTTAACAGGGATGTTTTTAATTTGTCATATTTTAATGTTTTAATATTGTATCATGATATTAATATTTCCAAGGGTAATTTACCACCGAGAAAATGTTATATATGATCTGTGGACAGAAGGGACAGAAGCAAGAGAGTCAATAAGAACAAAACGGGAACCCTTTACAGCCATAACCTTGGCCACCTTTTTTGGCCTCCGTGCTATAGGGGCAGGAACAGGGATCTCATCACTAGCCACCCAGCACCGGGGGTTCAATAGCCTAAGGGCAGCCATTGATGAGGATATAGCCAGACTTGAGGACTCAATCTCGCACCTCGAAAAATCTCTGACCTCCTTTCTGAAGTGGTCCTACAGAACTGAAGGGGGCTAGATCTAGTCTTCCTCCAACAGGGAGGTATATGTGCAGCCTTAAGAGAAGAATGTTGTTTTTATGCTGACCACACCAGAGTAGTCCGAGAGTCCATGGCTAAAGTTAGAGAAGGCCTGGCCAAACGGAAGCGTGAACGAGAACAACAACAAGGCTGGTTTGAGTCTTGGTTCAATCAGTCCCCATGGCTAGCCACCCTGCTTTCTGCTCTAGCTGGACCCCTTATACTCCTCCTTCTCCTCCTCACCCTCGGGCCTTATATTATTAATAAACTAGTTGCCTTTATCAGAGACCGAGTTAACACGATCCAACTGATGGTCCTTAGGACCCAATACCAACCCGTCATTACTGAAACATTTGAGTCAGACACATAAGATCCAAGATTGGCTCTTAAGGCACCAAAGAGAGAGGGGAATGAGAGACTAAGAGAAAAATTACCAGGTGTACTCACAACTGCAAAGAAAAGATCCCCCCCGCCCCCCACCGTTCCTGAAACCAGCCAGGGCGTGCCCGGTTGTAGTCTGACATAAAGGTGGGAACCAATCAAGTTCTACTGAATGGTTTAAAATAAAGGCGAGAACCAATCGAGTTCTGCTGAGCGTTCAAATTTAAATGTTAACCAACAACAGCTCTGTAACCTCTAAAAAAGGTCCCTAACTTGTTTGTGCAGGGCTATAAAAGAAGCTGTAAGATCCTTACTCGGGGCCTCTTAGCGCCACCAGCAATGAGTGCACGGAGGACCGGGTTCGAACCTGCAATAAACGACCCTTGCCGCTTGGCTTTGACTCTGGACTCTGGTGGTTTGTTTTCAGGGAGGGGTCTCTCAAATTGGGGCATATCAACACCAGGATCTATATCTTTTTCCCCACATAGTTTGTCCTAAGTTACTATAATCTTAACCTTTTTGAAAAGTTTTAAAAAATAAACAACCCAATATCAATCCCATGCTTTTATGTTTTTAACCAGTGTTGTTAATTCAAAGTAATAATTTGTAAAGAGCACAAAAGGAAGGGCATTTTGGAGCTTGCAGGGTGAGGAAGGGGTAACACAAGTGACAAAATCCCAGTTTTATTGAAAAAAATATACTCTTCCCAGAAATGCATTCCATCAGAAGAATTCAATCAGATACATATTTTCTTCTAAAACTCAATTGACCTCTAAATTTATTCCCAATATTTAGAAGAGAAATAAAGTCACTGATATGGAATAAAGATACTACACTTCAGTTGACAAAAAAAGGAAAATATATTTATTATTTGGCATAATTAAGGTACAGAATGTGGTCAGTGCTCAATTAGCAAGTATGCTTGGAGCCTATGTACATATTTGTATCCTGTTTTGCTTCCATGAATTTCTAAGGACTAAAAAATGAATCAGGTGACACCACCCTCATCAGGATCAACTTTGCATATGATGTTATACATTTGGAACTAGAAAGAAAGTTTATTTGAAATGGTCTCTTTCTCAATTATTTGTATATTTCTGCATATTATAATCATAAATCTATATACTTAACAAAACCATAAAACTGTACATCTCTAAGTGTCAGATTGACAAAAGTCCTAATAAAATTAACACTTGAGTTAAATTAACAAAATTAACATTATCTATAAAATTTATTTAATTGAATACATTGAGAGAATAATAAATTATTTCTCCAACACATTTTATGACTACTAAGACTAAAGCTTTAGGAATCCAAGAAAACTAACCAAGTTTTCAATACCGCAGTCAGATCAGAGATGCAGTAAATTAGAAGTTTCCAAAGCTAATTAATGTTATTTGAAGGCACTATTTTCATTGTCTTCAGGAAGAGATTCCATTCTCTCTTCCTGTCTTAAAGTCTTTCATAACTTAACCCTGTCATTAGACCACTAACTGAGCACAAACCAATTCTCATTGTGTTTTAAGGTTAATCTGGTGGAGTTAATTACTTTGTATTTTTAAAGGAGTCTAAAAGTTAAACTCTTTTGCTTTATTTTAATGTTTAAAATCGGTATAATTTTTTTAGCCAAGTTGATTTAGAGCTAAAGCACACAGGAACTACTTAACACTTGGTTGATGGATAATATCAACACCTTAAGATATAGTTCACAACTTTAAGTGAATATGCAGTTTTATACAAGTAATAATTTAACAAATGCAGTCCCCTGTAATAAAAATATCTTGATAAAGTTTTTATGACAAATACTCAAAAGCAAGTATACTGACTCATAACCTCTCTCCAAACAAAGAAAGAAAAAGCAGGTCTAATAGCAAAATTAACTGGGGAAAGCTTTTTTTACCTCTTCAACAAACAGACTTGGGCAGAAATGAACTTTATAATGACAAAATACAGAATAAGTATACAGATTTTAACACTTGCTTTAACACTTACATAATGCTTTTCTCTTTCTCTATAGTAAGTTAATAGCCAGTTCAGTGTTTGTAAGTTAAAGCCCCTCTGTCAATAGGATTAACCTGAGTTAGCCTTTAACAATTTACTGGATAATACAAAAAACAATAGAAATAGGATTTTCAGCCTTTATTGAAAGTCTTGTAATGTCCCTGAAACAGATCATGATTACAATGTGCCTAGAACAGGGGAGGGAGCACAGGACACAGCATCTATGGGTCTCCTGGACAGTTCATTATGAATTATATGAGTCAGATATCACTTCTTGAACTTTGGGAATTCAAAGCCATTAGTTTTTACCCACTCAAGGTAGTGTGTGTGTGTGTGTGTGTGTGTGTGTGTGTGTATTTGATGATATATATACTGATTATATATATTATTATATATATGCACATGGCTTACTCTGTTCTGAACACTGCTGTAAGTGGTTTATATAAGTCATCCAACCCTCTGAACCAACTTAACCAAAAGTTACTGTAAACCTAACAGACAATAACTTTTTATTAATATAATTTATTGTCAAGTTAGCTAACATACAATGTATACAGTGTTCTCTTGACTTCAGGAGTAGATTCCCATGATTCATTGTTTACATACAACACCCAGTGCTCATCCCAGCAAGTGCCCTCCTCAATATCCATCATCCATTTTCCAGCCTCCCTCACCACCCCCATCCACGCTCAGTTTGTTCTCTGTATTTAAGAGTCTCTTATGGTTTGCCTCTCTCTGTGTTTGAAACTATTTTTTTCCCTTCTCTTTCCCCATGGTCTTCTGATAAGTTTCTCAAATTCCACATGAGTGAAAACATATGATATCTGTTTTTATCTGACTGACTTATTTTATTTAGCATAATACCCTCAAGTTCCCATCCACATTTTTGCAAAAGGCAAGATTTCATTCTTTTTCACTGTCAGGTAGTATTCCATTGTATATATAAACCACATCGTCTTTATCCATTCATCAGATGATGGACATTTGGACTCTTTCCATAATTTGGTTATTGGTGAAAGCATTGTTATAAACATTGGGGTACGTGTGTCCCTATGAATCAGCACTCCTGTATCTTTTGGATAAATTCCTAGTAGTGCTATTGCTGGGTCATAGGGTAATTCTATTTTTAATTTTTTTGAGGAATCTCCACACTGTTTTCCAGAGCCACTGTACCAGTTTGCATTCCCACCAAAACTGCAAGAGGATTCTCATTTCTCCACATCCTCCCCAACATCTGTTGTTGCCTGAGTTGTTAATTTTAGCTGCTCTGACCAGTGTGAGGTGGTATATCAATGTTATTTTGATTTCTATTTCCCTGATGCTGAGTGATGTTGAGCATCTTTTCATGTATCTGTTGGTCATCTGCATGTCTTCTTTGGAAAAGTGTATATTCATATCTTCTGCCCATTTCTTCACTGGATTATTTGTTTTTTGTGTGTTGAGTTTGGTAAGTTCTTTATAGATTTTGGATACTAATCTTTTATCCAATATGTCATTTACAAATGTCTTCTCCAATACTCTTGGTTGCCTTTTAGTTCTGTTCATTGTTTCTTTTGCATTGCAGAAAGTTTTTTTCTCAATGAGGTCCCAATAGTTCATTTTTGCTTTTATTTCCCTTGCCTCCAGAGACATATCACATAAGAAGTTGCTGTGGCTGAGGTCAGAGGTTGTTGCCTGTTTTCCCTCTAGAGTTTTGATGGTTTCCTGTCTCATGTCTAGGTCTTTCATCCATTTTGAGTTTATTTTTGTGTATGGTGTAAGAAAGTGGTCCAGTTTCATTCTTTTGTATTTTGCTATCCAGTTCTCCCAGCACCATTTGCGAAAGAGACTGTCTTTATTCCATTGCATTGCATTGCTTTCTCACAGATTAGTTGGCCATGCATTTGTTCTGGGTTCTATATTCTATGCAATTGTTCTATGTGTCTGTTTTTGTGCCAATACCATACTGTCTTCGTGATTACAGCATTCTGGTAAAGGCTAAAGTCCGGGATTGTAATGCCTTCCACTTTGGTTTTCTTTTTCAACATTACTTTGGCTATTTGAGGTCTTTGATGGTTCCATACAAATTTCAGGATTGTTTTTTCTAGCTCTGAGCAGAATGCCAGTGCAATTTTGATTGGGATTGAATTGAATGTGTACATTACTTTGAGTAGTATTGACATTTTAACAATATTTGTTCTTCCAATCCATGAGCATGGAATGTTTTTCTATTTCTTTGTGTCCTTTTCAACTTCTTTCATAAGTTTTCTATAGTTTTCAGCATACTGATCTTTTACATCTTTGGATAGGTTTATTCCTAGGTATTTTATGGTTCTTGGTGCAATTGTAAATGGGATCCATTTCTTGATTCCTCTTTCTGCTGCTTCACTATTGGTGTATAAAAATGCAACCAATTTCTGTACATTGATTTTATATCCTGAAACTTTGCTGAATTCATGTATCAGTTCTAGCAGATTTTTGGTGGAGTTTTTCAGGTTTTCCATGTAAAGCATCATGTCATTTGTGAAAAGTGAAAGTTTGACTTCTTCTTTGCCAATTTTGATGCCTTTTATTTCATTTCATTGTCCGATTGCTGAGGTTTGGACTTCCAACACTATGTTAAACAACAGTGGTGAGAGTGGACATCGCTGTCGTATTCCTGATCTCCAGGGGAAAGCTCTCCATTTTTCTGCATTGAGGATGGTATTAGCTGTGGGCTTTTCATATATGGCTTTTATGATATTAAGGTGTGTTCTTTCTACCTTGACTTTCTTGAGGGTTTTTTATTAAGAAAGGATGCTGTATTTTGTCAAATGCTTTTTCTGCATCTATTGTCAGAATCATATGTTTCTTATATTCTCTTCTACTAATGTGATGTATCACATTGATTGATTTGTGAATATTGAACCAGTCCCTGCAGCCCAGGAATGAACCCCATTTGATAATGGTGAAAAAATTCTTTTAATGGATTCAATTTGCTAGTATCTGGTTGAGAATTTTTGCATCCATGTTCATCAGGGATATTGGCCTATAATTCTCCTTTTGTGTGGGGTTCCTGTCTGGTTTGGGAATCAAGGTAACGCTGGCTTCACATTTGAGTCAAGAAGCTTTGCTTCCATTTCTGTAATTTGGATCAGCTTGAGAAGGATAGGTATTAACTCTGCTTTAAAAGTCTAGTAGAATTCCCCTGGGAAGCCATCTGGCCCAGGACTCTTATTTGTTGGGAGATTTTTGATAATTGATTCAATTTCTTTTCTGGTTATGGGTCTGTTCAAATTTTCTATTTCTTCCCATTTGAGTTTTGGTAAAGTGTGTGTATCTCAGAATTTCTCCATTTCTTCTAGGTTGTCCTGTTTGTTAGCATATAATTTTTCATAGTATTCTCTAATAATTGTATTTCTGTGGTGTTGGTTGTGATCTCTCCTCTTTCATTAATGATTTTATCTATTTGGGTTCTCTCTCTTTTCTTTTTGAGAAGACTGGCTAGGGGGTTATCAATTTTGTTTATTCTTTCAAAAAACCAACTCTTAAATTCATTGATCTGTTATACTGGTGTTTTGTTTTTTTTTTTATTCTATATATTTTTTTTTATTTCTGCTCTAATCTTTATTCTTCTGGCTTGGGGGTTTCTTTGCTGATCTGCTTCTTGTTCCTTTAGGTGTGAGGTTAGGTTTTGTATTTGGGTTTTTTCTTGTTTCTTGAGATAGGCGTGGACTGCAATGTATTTTCCTCTTATGACTGCCTTTGCTGAATCCCAAAGGGTTTGGACTGTTGTGTTTTCATTTTCATTTGATTCCACATATTTTTCAATTTCTTCTTTAATTGCCTCTTGACCCACTCATACTTTAATAAGATGTTCTTTAACCTCCATGCATTTGGAGGCTTTCCAAACTTTTTCTTGCGGTTGATTTCAATTTTCATAGCATTATGATCTGAAAACATGCATGGTATGACCTCAATTTATCGAGTGCTGTTTTGTGACCCAGTATATGATAATCTCGGAGAATATTCTATGTGCACTCAAGAATGTGTATTCTGCTTCTTTTGGATGAAATGTTCTGAATATATCTGTCAAGTCCATCTGGTCCAGAGTATCATTCAATGCCATTGTTCCTTTATTGATTTTCTGCCTAGTTGATCTGGCCATTGCTATAAGTAGAGTATTAAAGTCCCCAACATTTACTGTATTCTAATCAGTAATATTATGTTTGTGATTAATGGATTTATATATTCAGGTTCTTTCAAGCTGGGGCATAAACATTTACCATTGTTAGCTCTTCTTGATGGACAGACCCCATAATTATAATATAATGCTCTTCATCTCTTGTTACAGTCTTTAGTTTAAAATACAGCTTGTCTGATATAAGTATGGCCATTCCAGTTTTCTTTTGACTTCCAGTAGCATGATAGGTGGTTCCTCACCCCCTCACTTTCAATCGGAAGGTGTCCTCGGGTCTAAAATGGTTTCTTGTAGACAGCATATAGATGGATCTTGTTTTTTTATCCATACTGATACCCTATATCTTTTGATTAGGGAATTTAGTCTATTTACATTCAGAGTTATTATTGAAAGATATGGATTTTATGTCATTGTGTTATCTGTAGGTTTCATGCTTGTGGTGATGTCACAACACAACGATGCTGGTCGTTTGTAGTCTTTGCAGCATTCCACTCACAGAGTCCTCCTTAAGATCTCTTACAGGGCTGGTTTAGTGATCATGAAGTCCTTCAGTTTTTGTTTGTCTGGGAAAGCCTTTATCTCTCCTTCTATTCTGAATGACACCCTGCAAGATAAAGGACTCTTAGCTGCATATTTTTTCTATTCATCACATTGATTATTTCTTGCCACTCCATTCTGGCCTGACAAGTTTCAGTGGACAGGCCTGCTACTTATGTGTCTACCCTTGTAGGTTAACTCCTGTTTGTCCCTAGCTGCCTTCAAAATTCTCTCTTTATCTTTGTATTTTGCCAGTTTCACTATGATATGCCATGGTGAAGACCTATTCTGGTTGAATCATAAAGGGTCTCTCTGTGCCTCCTAGGTTTGGATTACTGCTTCCTTCCCCAGATTAGGGAAGTACTCAGCTATAATTTGTTCAAGTAAATCTTCTGCCACCTTCTCTCTCTCTTCTTCTGGAACTCCTATGATACAGATATTATTATGCCTCATTGAATCATTTAGTTCTCTAATTCTCTCCTCGTAATCTAGCATTTTCTTATCTCTCTTTTTCTCGGCTTCATCATTTTCCATAATTTTATCTTCTATTTCACTTATCCTTCCCTCTGCTTCCTCCATCCTTGCTGTCAGTGCACCTAGTTTATTTTGCACCTCATTTACAACATTTCTTAATTCATCATTACTCTTTCTTATTTCCTTGATCTACACAGTAATTGATTCTTTGCTGTCTTGTATGCTTTTTTCAAGCCTAGATCTTAATCTTATGACTATTATTCTAAATTCTTGATCAGATATATTGTTTATATCTGTGGTGAGCTATTCTCAGGTTGTCATTTCTTCCTGTAATTTCTTTTGAAGAGAATTCTTCTGTTTTGTCATTTTGGCTAGTTTTCTGTCCTTTACATGTTTTAATAGCTTGTTATTTGTCCTGTGCCTGTAAACACTAATATATTTAAAAGGGATCATACACTTTCCAGAGCCTGGCCCTTCAAGGGATGTTTATGGAGTGCATTGCATGCTCTCTGTTGTGGTGACTCTAATTAATTTATCTCCCTACTCATAGAAGTGTTTTGAACCTTCCACCAGGTGTGCTTTGATATGTTTGTTGAAGTAACCCTGGAAAAAATTTTAAAAGGGGAAGGGGGAGTGGTTGAGGAATCTTTACCCCATACAAAGAGAGAAATGACAGGGGCAAGGAAAAAGAAATGAAAAAAAAAATTGACCAGGCAGAGATTCAGAGAAACTATACAGCTTAATCCAGAGAAAGAGAGAGAGGAAAATAAAGAAGGAGATACAAAAGAGGTTTAAAAAGAATAGATTAGAAATTTCTGCTTAAACAAACCAACAATCAAAATAGAGACGGGAAGAGCAAGAAAAGGAATATATATATATATATATGTGTGTGTGTGTGTATACATATATGTGTGTATATGTATACATATATATGTGTGTGTATACACACACACACACACACACATATATATATATATATGATATATACACATATATACATATATATGTATCTCATATAGATATATGATATATATATAAGAATTGACCAAGAATCAAATCAGAAAATGCAAAACTGTTGGACCAATACCTGATAATGCTTTGGAACTTGTGGCTGTGCTGGTCTGGAGGAGGAGCTGTCTCGTTTGGTCAGTATCACTCTAGCTCTGTTAGATAAGCAGTTATCAGAGGGAGAGGGGCGTGGTTTGGTGTAGATGGGTTACCCCCTCCTACGTGGGCCCATTGTCCTGTTCCCCAAATCCCCACGTTGTTGATGATGGGGATAAAAATGGTGACAGTACAGTCTCTTCTCCCCAGACTGGGTGTCCCAAACCACTCTGTTCAGGCCATCCTCACAGTGCTGTGTGGGTGCAAGCGGCCGGTTTGCCCCGCTCCACAGTCTCCTGTGCCTTCAAGGCAGTCAGCTGAGATTAAAACCCTGATGTCTTAAAGGATCCCACTCCACGTGCCCTGATTCCAGGGTAGTACTACTCCACCCAGCCGACAAAAGGCCTCTGGCTGGTAGACACTTGCAGGGTCTTTTGTCCTTGAAGTGGCTATATGCCTTCTTCCCACAGCACTGGAGGGAGGGGACTGCTCTCTCTGGCCGTGCCTCTGCACTCACTACCCATCCCGGGGCTAACTCCCCTCCTTCTCAGCACATGTACAGCGTGGCTGGTACTAATCTGGAGAAAGTCCCACAACTCTGGATTGTGTTAGAAATTGGTTTCTTCTCCATTTTTTCTGTTCCTGGTCCATGGTTTTTCTCTTGTCCAAATACAATCCTACATTTCCACAGCCTCTTTTTCTCTTCCTTTTGTCTCTCCACAGAAGGGGATCCCTCCCCTCCATGCATATGCTACCTGTTTGATCTCTCCCAATTCATAATCACATACCTGTGGCCCTCTGAGTTGTGCCCATAGGCTCCTGGAGATGTTTCTGTCACTCTGTAGCCAGGATTCCTGGAATTCCAAGTCTTCTGGCCTCAATACTGCTACATTTGAGGAATGAGGGAACTTCAGGCCCCCCTACTTCTCCACCATGCTGATTCCTCTCCAACAACAGACAATAACTTAAGAAGATACTGAAGCATAAAAGATCAAGAAACCTCCCCAAGGTCTTAGCTAATAAATGGAAGAGCAATCTGTGTATTGGAGCACTTGGCTTCACAGATGGTTCTGTGACAGGCTTTTATCTACTGCTTCTTAATCAAGAACTAAACTTTAGAAAGAGATAAAGAAGTCATGACTCTGCCCCAAAAGTATAATTGAAGTTGTGGCTTGGGAGGGTAGCCAGAAGTCTTGCAAAATGGATGACTGCCTGATGCAATCAAATGGAATTTTGATAATAAATTCTCTACAAGTTATTTTTTTCAATAGAGGATACTGGGTAGTATTGTGTGTAAAGAGAAGTGTAAACTCAGCAATTAGATAAAGTAAATAGAAATTTAATTAAGAACTATGTGAGATGTACAAGACCTGAAGCTCTGAAGACTACTTCTACCTTCCTCACCCCCAATGACAGCCATGCAGTCCACTGACTACAACATTCTTACCCTGAAAACACACACACACACACACACACACACGCATGCACTGGAAAAGAGGAACCTGTGTTTTGGTACAAGCCTTCTGATTCCCTAAAATGGACTTTCTCCTCAACTCGTTTGGGGAAGAAAAAGATGGATGTTTCTTCTACAGGGGACAGAGGGGGTGGGCTGAAATAGTTGTAAGTTCATGTCCAGGGATCTGGTCTTTGAAGTCCTTTAGTACAACCCGTGAGACTCCCATCAAAGGTTGTCACTGCAATGATTAATGGATCATTTATTCATCCATTTACACCTGCTCATTCACACTCTTACTGGTTATTTGCAGAAGCCACATGGAGAAACAAGGACAACTAAACTTTGTGGTTGCCCTAAGCAGGAGACCACAGCAGAGCTGTGCCTGGATTTACAGCTGGGGACAAATATTGGCATCTGGTAGAGGCAGAACAAAGCCAGTGGGTGCAACGTGCTCCTCTCCACCTACCTCAGGACTGTAAGCCAGCCTGAGACACCTCCCATCTTCCACAGCCTCCATCTAGCTACAAAAGCCCTGGATAATCAGGAGCATCCCTCCCCTGTTCCCACCCACCAGCCATTCACACACGTGTCCAAGTAGGATTCTTTGGTTCTGCACCTAAAGCTCCACCTAGTGTGTACGTGCTGTGACCTTGTACAGTATCCCCAGAACATGGCTCTGGGTTTTCCTGAATTGATTTTGACTGAAACCAATGTGCTGCTTCTTCTGGTCGCTGAGTCATCAAGTAAGCCTTACCACATTAATCATTACATACACACACGCAAAATGGCTTAGTGTTTGGGGTCTTCAGATTGGGATCTGTAAATAAACAATTATTTCACAGAGTAGAAACCCAGGTGAGACATTTTCTGGAATAGGTTGTTCACCTTCACAAGTCCATCAATAAAATCTAACCTTGTTGAAGTCTTTTCCTAGTGGAATGAAAGATGTTTGAAGAATAGTTGTGTTCTACAGTACTATTTTGCTGTGGCAGCAGACTAGAGCTACTATCAGTATTGAGAGCTTGACCTCAGTAGGGTGACAGACCCACGTTCAAATCTTAGTCTTGTCTCTTAGGTGAATGACTTAAGCTCTCTGAGTCTCAGATTCATTCTGTAAAACTGGTATCTTATACATTAGCTATTGTAAGAATCAAAACAAGAATTTCTATAAACCATTTAGTGCAGATTATACCATTAATGAATGATGCCTACTGCATTGTTAATAAGCACCAAAACAGCCTGATTTGGAGAAGAAATTTCCATTGTTTAGTGAAAACATCCAATTACAAAATCTTAGTGTCAGGGCAGATGGGACACCTGATAGCAGTAAAGGTAGCGCTAACTAGAAGTGTCTGAAAACTCTCAGCAGTCAGCAAGGCTACTGTGAATCACGCCATTCCCTTTGCAGCAGCATTAGAAAATTCACAAAGGAAAGATCAGAGCAGGTAAATTCCCACAGAGCACAGATGCATATTAACTTTGCACTGTAATTGTATTGAATGGCTATTTTTAAAATTTTTTAATGTCTTTATTTTTGAGAGAGAGAGAGAGACAGAGTACGAGTGGGGAGGGGCAGAGAGAGAGGGAGACACAGAATCTCAGGCAGGCTCCAGGCTGTGAGTGGTCAGCACAGAGCCTTACACGGGGCTCAAACTCATGAACCATGAGATCATGACCTGAGCCAATCAGATGCTTAACTGACAGAGCCACCCAGGTGTCCCCTGAATGGCTATTTTTTAATTCAAGAACAAGTTTCAGTGTCATATAGATTCTATATATTCAAACAAACTAACAAATTTTGGTTTTTATTCTGTATAACATTTTCCTGGTGTCCAGCTGGAAGGGTAGTTCCTGAGCACTGGCTCAAGACAAGCCAGGAGGAGTCCAGGCCACCAAACAACCCTGGACAAGGACCAGAAACTAATGTACCTAGGCAAGCTCTCATTCAGGAGGGCTTTGATCCTGGGAGCTCAGGTTCACCCTGCTGGGCTGACCCATTCTACCATGAAGCTCTCTGGGGATGCCTTGGAACACCTTGGAGGAAAAGCATTCCTGAGGAGAAAGCCTTATTCAAAGAGTCTGGGCCTGCCAACAGGTGAATCTGACCCAAGGCAGAGCAGGACTCTGCTTGCCAGAGCCCAGGGGTTTTGAGTCTTGGAGGATCTTCCTCAGTTGAAACATTGTGAGTCAGTGCTTTAGGAGCTCCTGAGCCCCACGTCTAATCTTAACTGTGATTTTGATGGGTCATCTATCCTGACACTAGCTTTATTTTAAAATCACTCAAACAGGTGTAACACAGCATCTGTTTTGAATTTCAAATCAAATAAGACAAGAATGCTAGAAAATATGAACTATGAAGCATGATTAATTATTACTACAGCCACCAAGCACAAGAGACCCCACACATCTCTACGTATTGTCCATCTGGTTACCCATACTTACAGGTGCTTCCTCACACAGGAGCTCGTGAATCCTCACCTCAGCCCAGAGAGTGTCCCTGACAGGTCAGCATCTCCATCTACTGGACACTAACACTCTGGACTCTTCAGAATGTGCAGGTGACTTGCACCTCTTCCTGACATGGCCTCCATGATATTCCCCTCATCCTTGTCCTTCCTCTCCCTGATGGTCCCTATCAGTGTCCTCTCTGAGCATCTTCTCTGCTCCTTACACCTGTTCTTTCTTGAATCCCCAGAGATTGCCACGTCCATCACTCCCACTCAACACTTACAAATCAGTGTCCCAAGAACAAGGCACCTTCCTAACATACAGAAAATGCCCTCTTTAGGTGTCCACTTGTTCTTCAAGCTCTTCCATGGTGACATGTCCCCAACATGTCCCCCTTGCTCACCTGAGTGCTTCATGGAGCCTCTCCATCTGGACCACTGTCTCCTACTTTCTAAACTTGGTTGATACATGCTCATTCTCTCTAGTGAAAATTGCCACCTCTAGCAGACATCCATCAAGTCAGCTCTAACTGCCTCATGATTTATCCCATCATGTCATTCTATCATCCTATATGTTGCTTTTATACAATGTTGTCAAGTATTCACTCCACTCTTGTGTTAAAGGACCAGGAATAGAATCCAGGGAAATCTATCAAGATATGTAGGAAAAAATTATTTCTTTACTTGTGCTAATGCCTCACCAAAACATACATTTCTGTTCATTATGAATGTAATATTAGCAGTATCTGTGACTTTGTCTTGAACAGAAGGCACAGATTTTTCTTATCATTTTACAGTTATAACATATCATTTATGTTCATGACTACTTCTAAATGATGGTAGTGGTCATAGGCCTATGTCTAGATCTTATTTAACATGTTAATAGAGAAGTATTTTTAGATTTTTATGCACATTTGTTTTTGAATTTTTTGTTTTACTGAGGTAAAATTGACATACAGCATAATGTTTTGACATACATCTATCATGAAATGATTACCACAAGAAGTTTAGTTAACACCCATCAACTCATGGATACAGAAAAAAGAGAGAAAGTAAGAAAGAGAGAGAGAGAGAGAAGGAAGGAAATAAGGAAGGAAGGAAATAGGAAGGAAGGAAGGAAGGAAGGAAAGGGGAAAAAATATTTTGTCCTTGTGATGAGAACTTTTAGGATTCACTCTTTTAACAACTTTCATAAATACCATACCTTGGTGTTAACTATAATCACCATGCTGTACGTTATTTTCCTAGTACTTTTTATCTTTTAATTGGAAGTTTGTACCTTGTCACCACCTTCACCTCATGCTAACAGGAGTTCTTTGAGTGCAAGTAAAAGAGTGCTAATTAACATCCTAAAAACATAAGAAGACAGGGTAAAACTCTCTGCTAATGGTTAAGTATGTAGTCAAAGTTAGATTCTGTAATATGGTAATATTGATGTGTAATTCACCACCTGTCTCTAGTGACCACAAATCTGATTTCTTTTTCTATGAGTTTGGTTGTTTTTTTTTGAGGTTCCAGGTATCAGTGAGATGACATGTAACTGTATTTCCCTGTGTGACTTGTTTCAGTTAGCATAATGCCTTCAAGCATTTCTTGTAAGGCAGATCTAGTAGTTAAGAACTCCCACAGCTACTGTCTGTTCCTTCAGGAAAGTCTTTATCTTTCCTTTGTTGTGGAAGAATGGTTTTGCCCCGTGTAGGATTCTTGGTTGGCAGGTTGTTTTGGACTTTTAAAAATATCTTGAATATAAGCTCCCCTTCTCTCCTGACCTGAAATGTTTGTTGAGAAATCTACCAAGAGTCTTATGGGCGTTCTCTTGTATTTAATTTCTCTCTTTTCTCTTGTTTCTTTCAAAATTCATTCTTTCAGACTTTCGAGGATTTCACCCTGATGTGTCCCAGTGTAGTCCTCTTTGGAGGACTATTTGGAGTTCTTTGGACTTCATACATCTGGATGTGCATTCTTTCCCCAGGTTTGGGAAGTTTTCAGCCAGTATTGCTTTAAATGTACTTTCTATCCCTTTTTCTTTCTCCTTTGAAATTCCCATACTGCATATATTGTTTCTTTCAATTGTATCACATAAGGTCCACAGACTTTCTTTACTCTTTTTCATTCTTTTTTCTTTTTGCTACTCTGACTGAAAATTTCAAATGCGCTGATTCTTTCTTCTCCATGGTTGAGTCTGGCTCTTGGTGCTCTCTATTGAATTCTTCAGTTCACTCATTGTATTTTCAGCTCTAAGACTCCTGTTTTCTTTTTTTAATGGTTTCTATTTCTTTGAGAACATCTCATTGTGTTCATGCATTGTTTTCCTAGTTTAGTTTAGTTGCCTGTGTATTCCTGTAATTCACTGAACTCCTTTAGGAGGATAATTCTGAATTATTTGTCTGATAGCTCATATCATTTCCTTAGGGTCAGTTATTAGAGTTTTATTAGTTTCCTTTGATGCTGTTGTGTTTGCTTGATTTTTTTTTGATCCTCAATTGCTTATGTTAGTGTTTGTTCATTTGAGTAAGTAGTCTTCTCTTCCAGACTTTACAGGTTTACTATGGCAGAGACAGTTCTTCACCAGTCAGCTCAGTTTGAGGTTTAGGATGTATCAGGTAGTAGCATCTAGGAAAGTTGGAGTCTGATACCAGGGTCTATTTTTGGGTGAGCTCCCCAAGCTCTTAGGTCAAGAATGGGTGCTTCTGGCTGAGAACTGTTGGATAGGACTGCTGTCTTGTTCCCTGCCTGAGCAAAGCTGAAGGGTGGGCTCTGCAGTTGCCTGGGTTTTCTGCTAAGTTTACTACATGGTCAGGACTGAGTACTACACTCAGTAGGGGCTATGAATTAGTTTCTGTACAATCAGAGCAGTAGAATAGATCTGAAGGCCAGCATGGCTCATTGTTTGAGTACCCAAATCAGGTGGGACTCTCCACTGAATTACCTAGCTAGACAGGGTCACCATTTTTGGCCTGCTGAGAGGGAAGTCATGGTCTGTGCTCTCTGTTCAAGTGCCATTGTAAGCAGGTGTGCAGGAAGACCCAGAGCAAGTGTATTCATTTAAAATATACAGATTATGGGGGCGCCTGGGTGGCTCAGTCGGTTGAGTGGCTGACCTCGGCTCAGGTCATGATCTTGTGGTCTGTGAGTTCGAGCCCCGCGTCGGGCTCTGTGCTGACAGCTCAGAGCCTGGAGCCTCTTTCAGATTCTGTGTCTCCCTCTCTCTGACCCTCCCCCATTCATGCTCTGTCTCTCTCTGTCTCAAAAATAAACGTTAAAAAAATTAAAATATACAGATTATGACCTGCTGAATGAGAAGGCACAAACAACCCACATATAGTTGGCAGGTAGCTCCTTTAGCATTTGAGTTTCCACTTTGGGGAAATGCAAATCCCAGAGTCATTTTGATTGAAGGTGAAGTTCCAGTACACCCTCACAAAGGAAGACCATAACATTTATTATTTAGAGATCCCAGAAACAAGGGGGTATAATGAGCCAAGGAAGGGCAGTCCTCCATGCCAGTTCACCAGCAAGCAGGAGATTAAGAGCAGGGTAGCAAGTTCCTATTATTTACAAGGTGGTCAAGGTAGAGGTCACTGACTTTTTGTCAGCTTAACTCTAAGCTTTTATGTTAAATGCCCTGGGAAAAGTAAAGCAAAAACTTATGGTAGGCATCCTAGGCTCAGGTCTTTATCTGAATTCCACAACTTGGGAGTAAGCAGGGTGTCATACTGTGAAATACCTGGGCAGCAACTCAAAAGAGCTGTTTTCTCATCACAGCAGGGCTGTTGGATGGGCTACATGGCTTCCTGTGTCCTCTGGTTATGTTCCTTTGTCAGGCATACTGAAGGTTGCATTCAGCAATGAGTGGAGCTATGAATTAGTTTCCCTGCCCATGCAAAGTGGAAGAACCAGCTGCAAGGCCAGTAAATTTTTGTGGTCTTTACTCAGGCCAACCTGTGTTCCAAGTTCCCTGGATAAACAGGGCCACTGCCTTTGCTCTTCACATTATCATCCCTTTCTGCTGTGTAGTCTGCTCAAGTATTGCTAGGCTGTATGGCTTTCCAGGTGTTCTGTCTATGTTTTGTGGTTGGGAGGGTCTGGGAGCTCTACTTAGCGGTGAGCAGGGTTATGACCCAGCTCCTCTGCTTGGGCAGAGAAGGAGAATTCTCTAATCCAAGTACGGGCTTTGTTCAAAGGCAATCAGTTGTGTCTGCCATACTAAATGCTTGAGAATTGCTGGGCTACATAGCTTTCCGGCATTCTTGCCAGCCTTTCTGGTTGGATGTGGCCAGGAGCTATACTCAGTAATAGGCTGAGCTATGATTCACCTTCTTTCCTTGTGTGGAATATATCATGCTTTAGAGCCAGTAAGACTCTCTTTGAACACCTAAAGCAGGCAGACCTGAACACTTCCCAAGTTCCCTGGTCAGACTGAGCCACTGATTTGATTCTGCAGATGAGCCAAAGTGGTTGACATTATGTGGACTCTTTGGTCTACCAAGATCTGAGTGCTAGTTGTTGTAAGCCTCTCCTCACTTTTTCATAATAACATATCCCAATGGTCAAGCCCTACATATTCTCCTGTAAGCCCTGTGGGGCAAGACCAGAGTAGGGGCTCCCAAGAAGTGACCCACAATGCTGGGGGAGCTGAATATCCACCCTGGCCAATCTTTTCCCACTGGTAGAACAATAGGCTCAGGGAAGATCTCTCCCCATTGTACTGTGCCAGCCTGGAGGAGGGACAATGTGGTCAGCATGTAACATTCTTCTTACTCTTCTGATGCAGTCTGTCCTTGTCTCTGTGGTGCAGGGGATGTTTCATCATCGTCTTCGTGTTCTAGTATTCTCCCAATGGTGTCTTGTCCATGGATAGTTATTAGTTTTTCTTCTCATGAGGGAGAGTGACATCAAGAACAAACTATGTTGTTATCTTAGTGACACAGGTAGAATGCTTATGCGTGAATTTTAACAACTGTTTCCAAGAAAGGGAGCTTGAAAGGTTCTTGCTTCTTGAGTTGCTTGTCCAGAGCAGAAATTATTGGTACATGAAGCCCTAATCACTACTCTGTTTACTAAACAGAAGCATCTCTCAAACAAAATCTTTAACAGAAATTGACAAACAGTACATTCTCTGCTTGTGCTGCAATACATGGCATATAAGAAAGGCATAGAGATGGCAGTGTACCTTGTTTGTTTAACAACAGTTCTTGCAGTCTATTACCTTCATATCTTTCCTGTGAGAAATGGTAAGATAATTATATACAATGGCAGTGGATCCTGGGATTCTTACCCAGGTTTCCCATAACAACCTCCTTCCTCACTAATCTTTTTATCATAATAATCCTTTCTTTACATCCTCAAACTTTAACCTAGTGACTGAAAAAGCCTAGATGTCCAATAAATAATTAGATAAATGATGGAAAATAAATCCTTAGGAAAAAGTAAGATTGACTTTTGGATCCTAGAATTTGACAATCTACATTTTTTGATCAGCTATCCATGGTAAATACCTATAAACAAAGGGAAATTTATAACAAATATCTCTGTAAATAAATAGCTAGACTCCTGGTTTTCAGTTCTGCCTACGAGGAGCTTGGAACTTGACACTCCCTTAATAGAAACCTGAACAGACTGAAAAATCAACAACTCTTCTTGAATCCATTAGAGAGGCAAGGACACAGGGGAAAACTCTGCTCCAAGATTGGAGAAACAGGTGAATATAGGGAGTCACACCTTCCTGAAGGAGAGACTCACAGGCAGTAACCACCGTGGGAACCCTTGCCAAAGTAGGAAAACCAGAACTGAAACTGACAAGTTACTGGAGGCTCAGTGTGGACAAGTCTGAGAGTTAAAAAATCCAGAAAGACCCAAAGAGGAGGTGGGGTGCAGATTATTGTGAGATTTGTCTCCAGGAGCTCAACCAAGTTCTCACAGTAAATATCAGAAAAAAAATTTCTTTGTGCTTTCAGCAGGGGAAGTGGAAATGGAAACATTTTTAAAAACTCCAGAATATTCTGTTCCTCTTAATAATTTCTGCCTCAGGGGAAACTAGTTAACCAGAGCCTAACCCACTAGGGTTACACCAGAGACTAACCTACATGAGGAAAGGAAATACCAATATCCAGTCTAGTCTGGCCACTAGGTCCCACTTTAGAGGGGAGAAAAACTGAAAAATGAATAGCTAAGCTCAAAAGGTAGGGGGCAGGGAAGATATAAAAGTCCCGTAACAAAGAAAAAAACAAAAACCACAATGATAAGTATATAAGTCTTCTGAATCTTCCCCTGTTGGGACTGGAAGGGATGTGGGGTGAAGATTCAGAGCTGCTACTTGTTTTCATCATCAAGACCAGCATTCCCCAACTTTAAGGTCTGTTGAATCCAAAAACAAAAAATCTCATTAAAATCTGGGTTCTGATGAGACAGGCCAAGATTCTACATTTCCCAACAAATTTCCCAAGTGACTTTCTTTGAGTAGCAAGGCTAAAAGCTTGGGTTTTAATGACTACATAGACAAAGGAGATGGGGCCTTAGGTCCAAACAGTTCAGTTCTTGGAATTGAAACCCCTACATAGTGCTAGAATTCTTTTGAAATGTGCATGCTCAGTGGATGTGTGAACTAGGGGGGAAAAGTTTTGCCAGTCCAAAGAGATGGCAAACTGTAGATTTTTTGCTGTGTCTTTAACTTCTTCAGTTTCTTGACCTTCTCAACTTCAAATTTGATGTCATTCCTCAATAATTAGGTTCTGAAATTCTTATAAGTGCTCCCCTTGATCTCTACCCCAGTGATATAATATCTATCAACTATTTTTTCTCTCTTAATGTTCTAAGTTGTTTGCTAATTGAAGTTTCTTTACACCCATCACTTTTTGTCTCTTCATTTTCTTTAAAGTTAGTATCATCAACAATAACAGTTATTTAGCGAATGATGACATTTGTTTAACATTTGCTATGTGTTGGCATTGTGCTAATTTCTTTACATCGTTTACTCATTTTTAACAATCATATGAAAAACAGTAAATATTAGTTCCATTTACAAATAAGAAAATGTAGCCTCAGAAAAATATGGAGGACATTGGTGCCCTGTCCCACATGGTAAGAGGTTGGAAATCATCACTTCCATCGTCACAAGGACAAAGCTGAACAAATCTACAACTATTCTTACAGTCATCAGAGAATTGAGATCAGAGGAAGAAGTGCTACATCAAAACCGGACAGACAGGTCAATACAGAGAGCTACAGCTTAATGATGGTAGAGCCTCAGGAGAAGGAACTGCCACTGGAACGATTACTGAAGTGGGAAAACCCAAACAGTAACTCATGAATTGCTATAGGCTCAGTGTGGACAACAAGAGTTAAAAACCTCCAGAGAGGCCCAGGCTTAGAGGAACTCCCTACACTCATATGGATTTTACCTCCAGGAACCAACTTTCCAGGGTTTTCACAGTGAACATTGGAGAAAAATCTCCCATATTTCTAGCAGACTGGGGTAAAAGTATTTCTGAAATGTGCCCAAAATTCCCTGTTCTCCTTTACAAAGGACTGCTCGCAAAGAAAACTAATTTTCCAGAGTCTACTCAAGATGGAAAATTGAAAATACCCCGGCCAGACCTTCTAGCCATCCACAAGGATCAGGGAAATCCTTCACTCCAGCCTCTCTAGCCTTCCTGTCTGACCTAAGGGAGGAAGGGAAGAAGCTGAAAAGCATTTGTGAAGGTCACTGGAGGACTCACCAAAAGACTGAGACCCTATCACAGGGATATAGAACATTCCCCTCTTCCAAAATTTCACCACCACCTCAGTCAGTTCTTGTATAATAATAACAGGAAATTGCAGCTAAAAACACTACAAGCCTCATTCTCGATCCCAGGAGTCTCTACGGAAACAAAAGACAACAGAAAAGATAAAAATGAGGACACTAGAGGATACTGAAGCCTCTGACAGCTGGAGCTACAGCAAACATTAAACTCAGCCACACTTCGATCCAGATAAACATAAAAGTTCGCCTTAACGTCCTATTTACAACAGTTCCTTTTACCTAATACATCGTGTCCAACTTTCAACAAAAAGTTGCAAGGCATGCAAAAGACAAAAACCACAGTCTGAAGAGACAAAGCAAGTTTCAGAACCAGACTCAAATATAGCAAAAATGTTGGAATTATCAGACTGGGAATTTAAAATAACTATGGATAATATACTAATAACCCTAATGGAAAAAATGCATAACATGCAAGAACAAATTGGCAATGTAAGCAGAGAGATGGAAAATGGTGGAAAGAAAGAATCAAAAGCTAGAAATGCAAAATTAAAGAGGGATGGCTAAAAGAAGTCCACCAGACATTTGAACACAGATCTGGCTAACTATAAAGAAAAACATAAAACCATAACCATCAAATTCTAGAGTCTAACTCTTTTAAAAGTTTAAGTGAAGGATGCTCCATCTGCTAGCAGCTGAAGAGATGACACAGTGAAGAACAACTGAAGGACCCCACTCTTGATATGTTCACAGGCTGCTATGACTTAGAATTTATCATTTTAAGTCCTTCATTTCTTCAATTTCACAGTCTAATAAAATTTATGCTGAATGCCATATACCTTAGTTATCTGTTTCTGATGGCTCAAATCTTATGCACAGAAATCAACCAGATTTGGGTTTTTTTTCTTTCCTCAGATGTGAAGTGAAAAGTTCAGTTCATTGGTGTGGAAGATGCCCTCCAGAACCAAAGCCAAGTGCCCCTAGACCTAGCCTCAGTGGCCTCCTGTATCTGACTATTGTGGTAAAACATCTCTCTGGGGATCCACAGAGAACCTGTTTCACCCTCTCAGTGCCCTGATAGAATCAGGGGAAGCCAGCATCTATCCTGACAATGTGTGTGAAAAGGCTTCCAAGCCCTCCTTCCACTGTGTGAAAAATACAGAAGAAATCCAATTAATAGAATAAAAAGAAGAGGAACTGAACTAAAGGAATTTTATGGCTTTAAGCATATATTTCTTTACCACAAGTCCTATTGTGGTGTCTTAAAAACCTCTTTGTCAGCTTTGTGAAATTCAGCCTTTTTCCCTGTTTTCCATAATTTCTTTTGAAATAATTTTAAGCTCTTTTAGGGAATATGCATACATTCACACCACTTTCCTTGTTACAAGAAAATGGTAAGTCAATATTGGCTCAGACTATACTTTCAAAATCCTCATGGTATTTGGATGAGGCACAAAGATTCTTTTGACCCAAACCTAACATTTTTGTAAAAAAGTCATAATAGCCACCTACACACAGCTCTTGCTGTTCTGAGAAAAGATGCACACAAAGATGCGTCATGGAAATCATGCATGCAAGAAAGCATGCATCATGCTTTCTTGGAAAAAGCAAGGGCAGTAGGTCACCCTGCGGACCTTGGCTTTATTCAGAGTGAAAGTGAAGTCATCATAAGGTTTTAAGCAAAGGAAGGAGGACATAAACTAGCATATACTTTCATGATTATTCTGGTTGTTGTATGAAGAATAGGTATAGGGAGCAAGGGTGAGAGCAGGATAAGTATTGAGGCTATTCCAACACAGGGGAGAGATCATGGAGGTTTGATGGGAAGCGACCGTGTGATTATATGTAAAAATATACTGACTATATTTTGGGAAGGAAAGAGTGTACAAGGGGACACTAACCTACCTTCAGCCTCAGAGACATCTGAGGATTTGTCTAACAGTTACGTTCTTCGTAACCCTTTAAGAATGTTAAGAAGTATACCAGATCCCAGACAAATGAGGATTTTTCTGAGGTCACTGTGTACTGAGAATCCTATCAGAGCACATTGTACTGGCTTCAGAATTGTTAATTGTGTAACTGATAATTCATGAGATGCAGTTACACTGATTAATGGGCATAAATGGCTCACAAAGTATTGACAGTAAGGAATCCCAGAACTGATGGCTTCACTAAGCTGAGGAGGAACACCTCTACTTACTCAGTCTCATTTCTCATGATATACACGTGCTCATGCATAATGACTGGGATCCTTGGAAACTTCCCCAGGAAATCATAAGACCTCTACTATGTGACATCTGTGTATGCTCTGTCTGTCTTGTGTTGTTTCTCAAAGCTAAGAAAACCTAGTGTTTGGAAAGTCTTTTGTGTCTTGTGAGTTTCTCAACCTGAATCAGACCTTCTTTGGTTTTGTAGGTAGAGGTGACAGTTCGATGATGGATTGAGTATAGGATATGAGCAAAAGAGGAGTCAAGAATGAGTCCAGGATAGAGAAACATTTATCACTCAAGTAGATGTCAAAAGGAAGTCAAGGAAGCAATAAAAAAGGAGGGGGGCAATCCAGCAGGAAGATATAACAATTGTAAATATTTAGGCACCCAACATGGTAGCACCCAAATACATAACATGATAACAAACAGAAAGGAACAGATTGATAATAATACAAAAATAGTAGGAGACTTTAATACCCTACTTACATCAATGGACAGATTATCTAAACATAAAATCAACAAGGAAACAATGGCTTTGAATAACACACTGGAACAGATAGACTTAAATATAATCAGAACGTTACATCCTAAAATTGCAGAATATGCATTATTTTCAAGTGCACACGGGATATTATCCAGAATAGATCACATAGTAGGTCACAAAACATGCCTAAAAAAGTACAGAAAGACTGAAATCATACCACACATCTTCTCTGAATACCACACTTTGAAACTAGAAGTTAACCACAGAAAAAATCTGAAAAGACAACAAATACATGGAGGTCAAAAAACAAGCTACTAAACGATGAATGAGTCAATCAAAAAATCAAAGGAGAAAATTTTTAAAATTTTTTTAACATTTATTTATTATTGAGAGACAGAGAGAGACAGAGCATGAGCATGAGAGGGGAAGAGAAAGGGTGAGACACAGAATCCGAAGCAGACTCCAGGCTCTGAGCTGTCAGCAGAGAGCCCAACACAGGGCTTGAACTCACAAATAGATCATGACCTGAGCCAAAGTTGGACACTTAACTGACTGAGCTACCCAGGTGCCCCCAAAGAAGAAAATTTTTAAAAATACATGGAAACAAATGCAAATGAAAACACAGTGGTCCTAAGAGAGCAGTCCTAAGAGAGAATATAGCAATTCAGGCCTACCTCAAGAAGTAGGAAAAATCTCAAATAAACAACCTAACCTTACACCTAAAGAAGTTAGATAAAGAATAACAAATGAAGCCTAAAGTCACAAGAAGGAAGGAAATAAAGATTATTGGAGAAATTATATAAAAACTAAAAACCCAATAGATAGGATCAATGAAACCAGGAGCTGGTTCTTTGGAAAAAAATAAATAAAATTGATAAAATTCTAGCCAACTTATCAAAAATAAAAAGACCCAAATAAATAAAATCACAAATTATAGAGGAGAAATAACAACCAACACCACAAAAATACAAACAATTATAGAAGAATATTATTAAAAACTATATGCCAACAAATTAGACAGATTGGGGGAAATGGGTAAATTCCTTGAAACATATGAACTACCAAACCTGAAACAGGAAGGAACAGGAATACTTGAACATATCAATAACCAACAAAGAAATTTAATCCGTAACAAAAACTTCCAATAAACAAAAGTCCCAGGGCCACATGGCTTTACAGGTGAATTCTACTAAACATTTAAAGAAGACTTAATACCTATTCTTCTCGGAGAGCCTGGGTGGCTCAGTTGGTTGAACATCCAACTCTTGATTTTGAGTCAGGTCATGATCTCACAGTTCATGAGTTCAAGTCCTGTGCCAGAGTCTGCACTAAGCATGGAGTCTGCTTGGGACTCTTTCTCTCCCTCTCCATCTGTCTCTCTCTCTCTTTCTGTCTCTCTCTCTCTCTCTCTTTTCTCTCTCAAAATAAAAAAAAAATTTAAAAATACCTATTCTCAAACTATTCCAAAAAATAGAAAAGGAAGGAAAACTTCCAAATTCATTCTATGAGGCCAGCTTTACATAATACCAAAACTACTAAAAAAAGAGAACTACAGGCCAATATCCCTGATGAACATGAAAGTAAAAATTCTCAATAAAACACAACAAACCTAATCCAAAAATACATTTAAAAAATTATTCACCATGAACAAGGGAGATTTATTCCTGGGTTGCAAGTGTGGTTCAATATCCACAAATCAGTCAACATGATACACCTCATTAATAAAAGAAAGGATAAAAACCATGTGATCTTCTCAATAGATGCAAAAAATGCATTTGGCAAAGTATAACATCCATTCATGATAAAAATCCTCAAGAAAGTAGGTTTAGAGGGAACATACCTCAACATAATAAAATCCATATATGAAAAACCTATAGCTAATAGCATCCTCAATGGGGAAAAGCTGAGAGCTTTTCCTCGATGGTCAAGAACAGAAGAATTTGGGATTTCCACTCTCACCACTGTTATTTAACATAGCACTGGAATTACTCACCACAGCAAATAGACAACAAAAAGAAATAAAAGGCATCCAAATCATCAAGGAAGAAGTCAGACTTTCACTATTTACAGATGACATGGTACTCTGTATGGAAAACCATAAAAACTACCCCTAAAATGTGCTAGAACTGATACATGAATTCAGTAAAATTTCAGGATACAAAATCAAGATACAGAAATCTGTTGCATTCTTATACACCAATAAAAAAATAAATGAAGGAACCAATCCTATTGCACCTAAAGACTAAGCCTAACCAAATAAACCTAAGAATAGACCTAATAAAAAAGGTAAAAGACCTGTACTCTGAAAACTATAAAACACTGATGAAAAAAACTGAAAATGACACAAAGAAATGGAAAGACATTTCATGCTCATGGAGTGGAAGAATAAATACTGTTAAAATGTCTATACTACCCAAATCAATCTACACATTTAATGCAATCCCTATCAAAATATCAACAGCGTTTTTTACGGAGCTAGAAGAAACAATACTAAAATGTGTATGGAACCACAAAAGACCCTGAATAGCCAAAGCAACCTTGAAAAAGAAAAAGCTGAAGGCCTCACAGTTCCAGACTTCAAGTTATATTATAAAGCTGTAGTGATCAAAACAGTATAGTACTTGTGCAAAAGCAGACACATAGATCAATGGAACAGAACAGAAAACCCAGAAATGAAACCACAACTATATGGTCAATTAATATTCAACAAAGTATGAAAAAATATCCAATGGGAAAAGGTCTCTTCAACAAATGGTGTTAGGAAAACTGGACAGCAACATGTAAAAGAGGGAAACTGTACTACTTTCTTACACCATACACAAAAACAAATTCAAAATGGATGAAAAACCTAAATGTGAGACATGAAATCACAAAGATCTTAGAGGAGAACACAGACAGTAGTTCTTTGACATTGGCCATAGCAACTTTCTATATATGTCTCCTGAGGCAAGAGAAACAAAAGCAAAAATAAACCATTGAGACTTCATCAAAATAAAAAGCTTTTGCACAGCAAAAGAAATAATCAACAAAACTAAATGTCTACCTATGGAATGGGAGAAGATATTTGAAAATGACGTATCTGATAAAAGGTTAGTATTCAAAATATATAAAGATCTTATAAAACTCAACACTGAAAGAGCGAATAATCCATTAAAAAAATGGGCTGAAGACTTGAATAGAAATTTTCCCAAAGAGGACATACAGATGGTCAACAGACACATGAAAAGATGTTCAACATCACTTATCATCAGGGAAATACAAATCAAAATTACAGTGACATATCACCTCACACCTGTCAGAATGGCTAAAATCAACAACACAAGAATCAACAGGTATTGGCAAGGGTGTGGAGAAAAAGGAACCCTCTTATATTGTTGGTGTGAACTCAAACTGGTACAGCCATTGTAGAAAACAGTATGGAGGTTCCTCAAAAAGTTAAAAATAGAACTACCCTATAATCCAGTATTGCACCACTAAGTGTTTACCCAAAGAATACAAAAATACTAATTCAAAGGGTTACATGCACCCCAGTGTTTACAACAACATTATCAACAATAGCCAAATTATGGAAACAGCCCAAATGTCCATTGACTGATGAGTGGATAAAGAAGATGTGGTATACATACATTGGAATATGACTCAGCCATAAAAAGGAATGAAATCTTGCCATTTGCAACAATATGGATGGAGCTAAAAAGTATAATGAGAAGTGAAATAAGTCACTCAGAGAAAGACAAATACCGTATAATTTCACTCATTTGTGGAATTTCAGACACAAAACAAATGAGCAAAGGGGAAAGAGAGGGAGAGGCAAACCAGAAGCAGACTCTTACCTGTAGAGAACAAACTGATGGTTACCAGAGGGGAGGTGAGTAGGGGGAGGGATGGATTAAATAGGTGATGGGGATTAAGGAGTGCACTTGTTGTGATGAGCACCAGGTAATGTATGTAATTGTTGAATCACTATATTGTACACCTGAAATTTATATTACACTGTATGATAACTAACTGGAATTTAAGTATAAACTTAAAAAAAAAATAAAGAATAGCTCCAAGGTTTTAGGCATGAGCAAATGAAGTACAACGTTGACATTGATAAAAACAAAAAAGATACAAGAGGAGTAGGGGAAGCAAAGCATGCAAATAAATTATGAGTTCATATACAGATGTGTTAAACTTGAGACACCCTAGTAGAGTTACCTAGTAGGAGCACTGGATATATGAATATGAAATTCAGAAGACAGAAGGTATTTCATACTGAGTGTTTGGCACTTTAATATTTAAAGGTAAAGAAGAAGAAAATAAATCACCACAGAAACTAGAAAGGAATGGCCTTGGAGAGAGATGTAAAAGCAGGAGACAATGTTGCCGAAGACCTAAAGATGAGATGCATTAAGGAGATTTATCTGAGATTACCTCTATTAAATACTGCTGATAGTTTGAGTAAGATAATGGCCAAGAGCTAACCACTAGAAATTGCTAGGTGAGGTCATACACAATACTTGAAAAGAATGGTGAGAATAGATGAAATGTCACAAAAATGGGATTATACTGCACGCACAAATGCACTGTCCATTTTCATTGTTAAGCTGAAGTGAAACTAGAGGGTTTGTTGATCTTGAAGATGTTCTTCACTGTGAGCACAGTTACTCTGAAGACAGCTAGGAAAGTCAAGAAACAAGATTACAACAAACATTGAGCTGTTGGAGTCTCTTTCTTGGTTAAGTACATATTCATTTTTGTAAGTCAACTTTTGGTTATTTTAATGATTTTCTAACATAAAAGATACTACTTCTTTACTTTTAACCATAGTTCTTACAGTGACTTAGTCTTGAGTCTATATGTAAATGAAATAATTATCAATACCTATTCTTTGGCCATTGAGCCACCATATGCAAATTAAATTGGGGATTTGCTGAATTTAATCATTTAAGAGTTTTGTTTGGTTTATTTGTTTTCTGTTTTCATTTTTTAAGAAAGACAAGACATTAAATTTCTGAGTTCTTATATGTTTAATCATTTTATTTGTTTCCTTTATATTTAAAATGCAAGGTGGTTTCACTATCAAAAAGAATGAAATCTTGCCATTTGCAATGATGCAGATTGAGCTAGAGAGTATTATGCTAAGTGAAATAATTCAGTCAGATACAAATACGATCTCACTCATATGTGGAATTTAAGAAACAAAACAGATGAACATAGAAAAGGGAAGAAAAAGAGGTGGGATGAGGCAAACCATAAGAGACTCTTAACCATAGAGAACAAAGTCAGGGTTGAAGGAGGGAGGTGGACAGGGGATGGGGTATATGGGTGATGGGTATTAAGGAGGGCACTTGTAATGAGCACTGGATGTTATATGTAAGTGATGAATCACTAAATTCTATTCCTGAAACTAATATTACATATTATATGTTAAGTAGAATTTAAATAAAAAGTTGAAACAAATAAACAAAAATAAATGCAAGATGGCTTCAAAAACAATTTTTAGGGGCACTTGGGTAGCTCAGTCACTTAAGCGTCTGACTCTTGGTTTCAGCTCAGGTCATGATCTCACAGTTCCTGAGTTTGAACCCTGTGTCAGGCTCTGCGCTGGCAGTGCAGAGCCTGCTTGGGATTCTCTTTCTCTCTCACTCTCTCTCTCTCTCTCTCTCTCTCTCCACCTCTCCCCTTCTCTCTCTCTTTCTCTCTCTCTTAAAAATTAATAAATAAACATTAAAAAAAGGTATCTCTACCTTCACCCTTTTAAAGTTTTGTAGACATTGTTCCACTGTTTTCTGGAACTAAGTATTAGAATGAGAAAATATAAGATGAGCCCAATTTGTCCTTCTCCCCAAATATTTCTTTTTCCTGGCTGGATTAACTTAGTTCATTCTTCATTTTTAGCATTTAGTAATTTTACCAAGATACACTTGCTAGTGTTCTATCATGTTCTTCTCTGACCCCTCTCTAGATAATGCTTCATCCCAACTGAACAAACGTTTATTTCTTGACAATTGCATGAACCTGGCACACTTCACTCCTGGAAACTGTTTCTCTCTCATCTCCATAAAACAAATTCATCCTTCAGGTTTCAGCCCAAATGTTGCTTCCTCCAGCAAAATTACACTGACCCCACCCTCACTACCTTGTGTCCCTACTATAAGCTTTCCCAACATATTGTGCTCCGATCTTCATGATATTCCTCTCACTTTATGCAATTACTTATTCATCATCTGTCTCCACAGTCAGACTATATATTCTATGAAGGCAATGACCATATGCATCTTGCTTACCCATTCATCCCCAGTGGCTTTCACAGGACTACTGTACACCTAAGTTTTCACAAAGTCCTTAAAAATATTGGTTGAATGGACAATAAAGTGGTATTTACACCTGTGATGCAGGACTATTCCAATATCCATAAACTGATCAATGTGATACACCACATTAACAAAATAAAGGACAAGAATCACATGATGCAAAGAAAGCATTTGACAAAATAAAGCATCCTTTCTTGCTAAAAACCCTCAAGAAAGTAGGGATAGAAGGATCATACCTCAAGATCATAAAAGCCATATATGAAAATCCCACTGCTAATATCATCCTCAGTGGGAAAAAACTGAGAGCTTTCCCGCTAAGGTCAGGAACATGACAGGGATGTCCACTCTTGCCACCATTATTCAACATAGTATTAGAAACCCTAGCCTCAGCAATCAAACAAAATGAAATAAAAGGTATCCAAATTGGCAAGGAGGAAGTCAAACTTTCACTCTTCACAGATGACATGATGTATATGGAAAACCCAAAAGATTCCACAAAAAAAAAAAAAACTGTTATAACTAATCCATGAATTCAGCAAAGTAGCAGGATATAAAATCAATGCACAGAAATCGGTTGCATTTCTATGCACTGACAATGATGCAGCAGAAAGAGAAATCAGGGAATCGATCTCATTTACAATTGCACCAAAAATTATAAAATACCTCGGAATAAATCTAACCAAAGAGATGAAAAATCTATACTCTGAAACTATAGAAAGCTTATGAAAGAAATTAAAGGACACACGAAAAAAGGAAAAAATAGTCTATACTAATGGATTGGAAGAACAAATATTGTTAAAATGTTGATACTACCCAAAGCAGTCTACATGTTTGATGCAATCATTATCAAATAACACCAGCATTCTTCACAGAGCTGGAATAATAATCTTAATAATAATCACAGAGCTGGAATAAATAATCTTAAAATTTGTGTGGAGCCAGAGAAGATCCCAAATGGCCAAAGCAATCCTGAAAAAGAAAACCAAAGCTGGAGGCATGACAATTCCAGACTTCAAGATGTATTACAAAGCTGTAATCATTAAGACAGTATGGTATTGGCACAAAAACACTTAGATCAATGGAACAGAATAGAGAACCCAGAAATGGACCCACAAACATATGGCCAACTAATTTTCAACAAATCAGGAAAGAATATCTAATGGAATAAAGACAGTCTCTTCAGCAAATGGTGTTGGGAAAACTGGACAGAAACATGCAGAAGAATGAACCCGGACCACTTTCTTACACCATACCCAAAAATAAACTAAAAATGGATGAAAGACCTAAACATAATACAGGAAGCCATAAAAGTCCTAGAGGAGAAAGCAGGCAAAAACCTCTTTGACCTCAGTCACAGCAACTTCTTACTCAGCATGTCTCCAGAGACAGGGGAAACAAAAGCAAAAATGAACTATTGGGACCTCCTCAATATAAAAATCTTCTGCATGGTGAAGGAAACAATCAGCAAAACTAAAAGGCAATCAACAGAATGGGAGATGTTTGCAAATGACACATCAGACAAAGGGTTAGTATCCAAAATCTATAAAGAACTCATCAAACACAACACCCAAAAAACAAATAATCCAGTGAAGAAATGGGCAAAAGACATGAATAGACACTTCTCCAAAGAAGACATCCAAATGGCTAACAGACACATGAAAAAATTCTCAACGTCACTCATCATCAGGGAAGTACAAATCAAAACCACAATAAGATACCACCTCACACCAGTCAGAATGGCTAAAATTAACAACTTAAGCAACGACAGATATTGTTAAGGATGTGGAGAAAGAGGAACCCTTTTGTACTGTTTGTGGGAATGCCAACTGGTGAAGCCCCTCTGGGAAACAGGATGAAGCTTTGTCAAAAAATTAGAAATAGAACTACCCTATGACCCAGAAATTATACTAGTCAGTATTCATCCAAAGGATGTGGGTGTGCTGTTTTGAAGGGGCACATGCACGCCAATGCTTATAGCAGCACTATCAACAATAGCCAATGTATGGAAAGAGCCCTGGTATATACACCAGGTCTTCTTTATCCATTCATCAGTTGATGACTATATATATATATCTATATATCTATATATCTATATCTATATCTATATCTATATCTATCTATATATGTATATAATGGAATGTTTTCAGCAATCAAAAAGAATGAAATCATGCCATTTGCAACAATGCAGATGGAACTAGAATCTATTATGCTAAACAAAATTAGTCAGTCAGAGAAAGACAAATATCATATGACTTCACTCCTTTGTGGAATTTAAGATACAAAACAGATGAACGTAAGGGAAGGGAAGCAAAAATAATATAAAAACAGGTAGGGGGACAAAACATAAGAAACTTAAATATAGAGAACAAACTGAGGGTCACTGGAGGCGTTGTGGGTGTAGCGATGGGCTAAATGGGCAAGGACCATTAAGGAGGACACTTGTTGGGATGAGCACTGGGTGTTATATATAGGGGATGAATTTCTGGATCCTACTCTTGAAATTATCATTGCACTATATGCTAACTAACTTGGATGTAAATTTAAAAAAATAAATTAATAGAAGGACAAAAAAATATTGGTTGAATGGGAGAGTGAACTGACAAAACTATAAGCACATTGATTTTATAGGCACCCTTGATTTTAAAATATTCTTAATATCTGGTAAAAAGATTGATCTCTGATTTGTTTTTCTTTCCCAAACTATTTTATCTGTTCACATCCCTTTATTGTTCTACATAAATTTTAAATCAGCTTTTCAAGTTTACCTCAAAATCTTTTTGAGATTTTTATTGAGGTTACCTGCTGCAATCTGTGGGTTAACTCAGGGAAATTTGGCAGTTTTATCCAGTGCTTTTTTTTAAGTCATGAAGTTTACATTTTTCTCTATAATTATCTATGCATTCTTTATCTATATTATTTGATTTTGATTATATTTAAAGATTTATTATCTCTATGAAGAGTAATATTTATTGGGGTGCTCATAATGTATCAAAAACTTTGCAGAAATAACTTATTGGTTTGGTTCTTTTGATTTATGAGTTATTTTGTTTTCCCTGTAGGTTTTCTCATCTTCCAAAACTAAAAAGTGTTATCTCTCTTGCTTCAGTTTTCAAATTCTTCCCTAAGTGGATATTTTCTGTAGTTTTTTGGCAAGTAGCCTATGTAAAGTTGAAATTTTCTTCTAAACTTAGTTTCTGTAAGGTTTTTGTTGTTATCATTATAGTTATTTTTGTTGCTTAAGCATAAAGAGGTGCTAAACTTTTTGCCATAATAGAGTTATTTAATTCATGATTGTGGTAATTCCTTTGATAGATTTATCTGATGTTGAATTATTCTTAAATGAGTCCTAAATTTTTAGTATCCTATTAGATTTGACTAACTAATATGTTCTTTAGGATTTCCATGTTTGGGTTTGTCAGTAAATTTGTGCTAATTTGGGAATAAAGTTTGCTTGATAGAAAACTTCTGGCATGAAAGTAAGGTGACACAAATATAACTTTGAGGTGGTTAAATAAAACCCTGTAGACCTGAATTCAAAATGGAAACACCAGTGTGAACTCATGAAGTATTTTCTCCTCAAAAAGTGCATATTCTTAACCACAACCTCTGAAAAAGCCTAGAAACCAATGAACATACTGGCAATGGGAATGCTTAGTATACATTTTGAGGTTCTCTATCTCTATTTCTTTCCTGCTAAAGAGAAGTGAGGGCTCCTTGAACATAAGACTGATTCTTAGTCTGGGATGAGAACATTCCAAATGAGCCTAGAACTTCTTGTCATGACACAGCATGTCGATGGACTCAGGAGCTGACTTGAAGAGGCTTCCACTACCAAAGATGGGTTAATTTGGGTATCAATAAATGTAACTGCAATTTATTTAAACATATTACATATATTTAAATTTATGTGTTTTAATGAGTATGACATGTATGGAAGCAAAAAAATAACATTTTATCCTGTTTCCAATACAACTAGGCATTGCACAAACCACATTTGGAGCAGGCAGGGGCGTGGGACATTGTATATGTTAAATGTTTAAATGAAACCAATAAAAGGCGATTGGATCTGGTTCTGTGCCCCAAACAAATGAAATCTTGAGTACTTATTTGGATTTGACACAAAAGCAAAGGTTGAGAGTGAGCCCAGGTGGCCATCAAAACACAAGAGCCATCTAGTGCTTTTCTATATGCCAAGGTCAGAATTTCCCATGGTATTATTTTTAAAATGCAAATTGTATGAGAATTTATTTTTTAAAAAGTCTTTAAGGATTGGAAAGTGCTGCAAACTAGAATCTTCTCTTAGGGATTCAAGACCCTCTTTAATAAATTCAAGTCTCTGAGATGTTGTGCAGGAGGAAAGCTGCTTCACTCTGTATATCTCAGAAATTCCTCAAATTTATATCATCATAAGATCCATTTCTCCCATAACACTGGTTATCAAGCTATGGAAATATATTCCCCTAGATATTTTGCCATATGTTTAGAAAGAGAGAACTAAGAAAGAGAAAACTAACATTTCTTCAGTTTCCTATATGAAAGACATTGTACATTGTGAGCTCACATATTTTTGCATTTAATATGTCATCCTTACCCGAAATATTTCTGTTGCCTTTTTTCATTTCAATACATAGGTTGTTTTCTGTCAGCAAATATAAGACTTATTCTGAAAGGACTCTTTTCTTCTCTTCAAAATGGGATACAGGACCTCATTTGGCATGTATTGTAAAATGGCAGGGAACACATTGACCTTCTGCACAGAGATCTGGGAAGAAGAAAAAAATAAGAGACTATGGAAAATACACTGATTTTTAATATATTGAGCAAGGAGGTGTGGATGGAAAGTGAAGCATATATCAGCATTTAGTCTCTTTCCCCCCAGGGGGTTGTCTAGTTGGGCATAAAGCTAAAACATAACTTAAAATATTGATAGACCTTCTCCAGCAAAAAAATGAAAAATAAAAAGAGGAAGAAGAAGAAGGAGAAGGAGGAGGGAGAGGGGGAGGAGGAGAAGGGGAAGAAGAAGAGGGAAAGGGAGCAATGGCAGAGCATCATGAGAATTTTTTTAAATATACGTGTGTTGTAATATACATAACAGATAAAGGAAGAACATCATACCGTGCATTTATACATGTAACCTAGTGTGAATTTCACAAACAAAAGAAGAGTCCCTTTATTAAGAGAAAGGACAATGTGTAGGCACAGTGCTTTTGCACCACTGATATGTTTGTGTATAAATAACTCACAAAAGAGAAGAGTTGATAAATAGGTTTTAGAATCACTTTTTTTTCTTTCCAAGAGTGTATTTGAATTCAAGTTAGTTAACATATACTGTATTGTTGGTTTCAGGAGTATAATTTAGTGAGTCATCATTTATTTATAACACCCAGTGCTCATCACAAGTGCCCTCCTTAATGCCCATTGCCCATTTAGCCCATGTCCCCATCCAACTCCCCTCCATCAACTCTGTTCTCTATAGTTATGAGTCTCTTATAGTTTGCCTCCCTTTCGATATTTGTCTTATTTTATTTTCCCTTCCTTTCCCCTATGTTCATCTGTTTTGTTTCTTAAATTCCACATATGAGTGAAATCATATGGTATTTTTCTATCTCTGACTGAGAAGCACAATTTTTTTTTAAATTTTTAATGTTTATTTTTTGAGAGAGACAGATCATGAGGGGTAGGGGCAGAGAGAGAGGGAGACACAGAATCCGAAGCAGGCTCCAGGCTCCTAGCTGTCGGCACAGACCCCATGGTTTGTGGGGCTCGAACTCACAAACCACGAGATCATGACCTGAGCTGAAGTCAGACCCTTAACTGACTGCGCCACCCAGGATCCCCTGAGAAGCACAATTTTAAATAACAATTACCTAATGTATCTGATCTGTAGATGGAGATTTGGGATGAAAGCACCATGCAGTAACATTTCTTGTAATAATTAGTTTATTTTGTGTTACAATAATAATAAGAAGAATCTCAGATTCATTATACATTTGGTATTTCAACTATGTTTCAGTTAAGAGCTGACTTTCCATATGACCAAGTAAAACTGTCCTATTTGAGGAGAAGCCACTAAGAAGCTTTATTGACCAAGAGCTGCTGTCTGGGCAGAAGGCCTCAGAGAGACACAAGCTACAACTATCCTCCAAGTGCAAGGAAAGTATCAAGAGGGGAGGAATTTGGAGAGTTTTAAACTCAGAAATAAAATTAGAGAAATCCTAAAAGACTTCAATTACCATCTCAAAAGGTAATCAGGAACAATATACAGAGACTTTAATGCACAGAACAAAGTAATCCCCGTGTGTTTGTGATTCTTGTTCCCACTGCTTGTAGTAATGAAACCGTGCTATGCTCCCCACCCCAAGCAAAAGAAAACTAAGAGGAGGCTCATTCTCTAGCCAACTTTGAGGACACCTTTAAGTAAGGAAAGCAGCTAATCCCCAGAAAATGTTTTAAAAAGAGAGGATGGAGAGTGGCCTGGGTGAAGTTGCCCAATCAGGCATCCCTCCACTGCCTCTATCAGTCCTATAATCCAACCCCCTGAAATACCACTCTCAGAAAGAGAATTTCCACTTAAAGATAGAGTAAGAACAAAAGAGATTCATCTATCATTCCTGAATTGACAATAGACTTAAAAGCTGATTCCCGGGACAACTAAACTTTGAAATCCAAGAAGAAGACATAATGAGTGGCACCTGGGTGGCTCTGCCAGTTAAATAGTCAACTCTTGATTTTGGCTCAGGTCATGATCTCATGGTTTGTGGGCTCAAGCCCTGAGTCAGGCTCTGTGCTGACAGCACGGGGCCTTCTGGGGATTCTCTCTCTCTCTCTCTCTCTGCCCCTCCCTCGTCATGTGTGCCCTTTATCCCTCTAAATAAATAAATAAATAAACCTAAAAAAAGAAGACATAATGGATAAAGAGCTCTGGGGACCAAGGTAAGGTCCACATCTAAAGTCAACATGAAAAAAGAAGAGAGACTGAAGAAAAAGTGAATCCAGTTTTCCTACTTGGTAATCATTCTCTCCTGATTGAAAATCAATTGAATGATGTAAATAAAAACATTTCCTGCATCACCCTTTGAACTCCTTGAGTGCTCACGACCAACTACTACAAAAGTTGCTTTCTTCAAGGAATGGACTATAACTGCATGGCTCTGTAGGTATTAAGGGGTGCAATACTGAGATTTAGGTATATAGAGCTGATGTATTTGGAACAAAATATCTTGGTTATATGGTTCCAAGAATTTGAAAAGGACTGAGAATCCTTGATGAAATCCCTTGATGAGGGTAGGAATAAAGCTGCCTTGTATTTCTACATTGAGGTTTTAAGTTACTCTTCATCCTTCAGCACCATGCCTTAGCTGCAGGCTGGGGAGACTTAATAGAGTTGATAGATATACAGATATGCCAGATCACTTCTCACAGAAGCTTCCCCAGAAGATCTTCCCACTAGGAGTGGATGAGAATACCAGTTTTCCCACATCTTTCCTACCAATGGGCCTTATCATGGCTACTTAATTTTTGTTAATCTGATAAACAACAGATTTTACTCATTTTTATTTTGTGCGTTTTGATTTGTTTTTGTAATTATATACCATTCATGCTTTAGAGTCTGTGTGCATATGGGTGTGTGTGTGTGTGTGTGTGTGTGTGACTGACTTTTCTGTCCATAGCTGTTGCCTCTACTTTTTTTTGTTTTCAAAAAACTACTTTTTTGATGTTTTCATATTTTTTCTTACCAGTTTGTAAGGTATGAATATATTTATATATATGTATGTGTATTTATATATTTAATTTCCACCAATCTTTGTTTATATTAACTTTGTTTATGCTATATTTTATCATGCAGATGATTTTCTCTTTTGTCAAATTTGTAGGATCTGTAATCAAATTCTTTTATGGTTTTATGGGTTTTGATATTCAAGACTAAGAAGGCATTCATCCATCTCTGAGGACATTTAAGGTGTAAATCTTAAATGCATCCATAATCATATATAGTATGAAGTAGGGAACGAGCTCAATTTCTTTCCAATTCTCCAAACACTAAATAAAACTTTATTTCCCACCAATTTGAGATTCTACTTTCATTCTTTCTGAAACTATGAATGCATACATTCTCTTCCACTAAGCTATTTATCTATGGCAATGTCAACCTTCCGATAAGAATAAGATCCCCATTTCCTTTTTCTTTTATAAGTTGATTTGTATTTAGTTTAAAAAAATTATTTTTTCATATGAATTTTAGAATATTTTTTGAAATTAAAGAAATCACAATTTCACTGAGATTGTATTATAGTATACAGAATAATTTTTATATCCTTGATTATTTATATTAAATCTTCACTCCCAGAAACATGGATTATAATTGTCCATATTTATATTTTGTAAAATTTTCTTCCTTTAATAATTTTTTCACATATTTTGTAAACACATTCAATTTTTGTTTTTTAATATTTAAGTTTTAATTTTCATTGCTTTAATGAAAAGGATCTTCTTTCCTTTTTTACATTTTTAAACTTTTTTCTTTAGTGCTACCATCAAAAAAAGTCATTGTATTATATGTGTGTATTTTATACATGTGTATGTGCACATATAGTGATCACATTACCAGATTTTCATTAGTTCTAACAGTTATCAGTTTTCTTAGGTTTTCTTTGTATGTTAATATCCTCTGTGCACTCCCAGAAGCAAATCTGAGGCAAGAATTTGAATGTAAGTGGTTTCTCTGGTAGATGAGGGGACCTCCAGCAGAAAAGTGGGTGTAATTCAGGGAGGAAGAGGGAGACAGTGTAAGCTAAACAAGCTTCACAGAAGACAACTAAATGAGCATCCCACAAAGAATCTCTAAGAAATCCTTCAAAGCCCTGTTGAAGGAGGTCAGCGAGATGTGACTGCACATTGATCCATGAGCTGGACACTGACAATCAGAAGCTCCTCATCCCTGCCCCTGTCCTTGGAACATGAGTTCTCTTTGCCTTTCCCTGGTCAACAAAGGCTGCCCAAGGACACAGCTTTGACATATAGAAAGCATAGTGACTGAACCCACTTAAGGCCTGTATATAAACTTTTAAGATTTGGCTGGTAGGTGCATGGATCTAATCATCTTGCTATCACCCTTGACAAGTCTCATATGTAAATTCCCTTGCTTATTAAACCTGCCCCTTACCAACATGGAGTAGCCTGACTCGGTGTGTCCCTGCTGCGTCCTTGCCTTTTGTCTAGAGGCCAGTTTCAGATTACACCCAAAAAGCTCCCCAGGTTACAAACCAATAAGTACATGCTTTGGGATGTTCACATTGGAGTGCTACCAGAGGCAGGATGTTTATACTCCTGCTAATCACTAGTTGAGGGTTGCCAAAGGAAGTATAAATTCCAGCACTCCCAGCTTGCCACTAGTGCCTGCAGAACAGACTTCCTGCTTAGACCCACAATGCAGATCCTGGTATTGGGGTGATTTCAGAAGCACATGGCATATGGAGGCCACCAGTGTCCACTACAGCCCCCATTGCCCCACTCAGCTCCATGTGTCATCCAAGTTAAATCTATCCTGTCTTTTAATTTCTTCAATGTTGGTGGCAATTTCTAAAACATAAAAAAGAAAATCTTACAACAGGAGTGTTAATAGGACAAACCACAGTCCCCACTGCTGTAATTGGTCCAGAAGCCTTAATGTATGTTCACCATCTCTTTCCTCTGTCTTTCCTTAGACATCTCCTAACTTTTCAGGACACTGGTCAATCAGTGGCCCATTTTCTCCTGCCCAAAAGTCCATGTATATCCTCAACTTGGGCAACTTTTGCCTCAGAAAAGAGATGATGACTAGATGTACTGCTCAAAGCTCTACTCACTGAGAGTTTTTTTTTTTTTTTAATGTCTATTTATTTTTGAGAGACAGAGAGAAACAGAGTGTAAGCAGGGGAGGGGCAGAGAGAGAGAGAGAAAGACACAGAATCTGAAGAGGCTCAAGGCTCTGAGCTGTCAGCACAGAGCCCAACACAGGTCTTGAACTCACAAGCTGTGAGATCATGACCTGAGCCGAAGTTGGCCACTTAACCAACTGAGCCACCCAGGAACCCCTGAGAGAGAGTTCTTAACCTTACCATGATCTTGCACCATTCCAGTAATGTGGAAACAGCCTATTATTGGATCTCATCAACATATAAAACACGCTGACGGCAAATCTATTCTAACTCACATCTTCACTCCTATCAGCTGGTCATGGGCAGGCAGAGAGGAGAACTGAAAGAAAAAAGCTGAACTGATCTTATCAGAAGGTTCTGGAGGTCTGACAATAAGGGAAAGCTGCCAGAGGGAGACAGGCCAAGAAGAGCATGGTCAGGTAAGAGAGGGGTCTGAAGAAGGATGTCCAGGCAGGTTTGAAAAATAGGAAGGAAAGGATCAGAGAAAATGATGAGTGAGCAGGAGAGATGTTGAGACGACAGAGAAGTGTTGAGAATCTATTCATGAAGCTGATGCCTTCTGGATATGCTCTGGTCTGATCATAAATGTCCATTTCTAATAAACAATGCATTGCTGCTTATGCAATTTTATGATTTGGCAGGCCTAGCAATACCTAGTTCATGGTGGGCAGCTCTGCCTTCATAGTCTCTTGACATCTCAAGATTTGGTGCTTAATCTCTGCTACAACTGAGTACTGTGCCAGGGGCTGGTCTTCAGATAGCAGTTCTCTATTACAACACTATGCTCCAGAGACTTAGGAGTCTGCACTGTGGATCTCTTAATGGGACTTTCCAGAAGCTCCACAAAGCATCTTCCATGAAAAGAAATAACATCTTTCTCTTCTTCTGAAACAATGGTTCTTAACTGGGAGTAAGTTTCCCTTCTCCTAGGGGACATTTGATATTGTCTGGAGATATTTTTGATTATCACAACTGGGGAGATGCTACTGGCATCTAGTGGGCTGAGGCCAGAGATGGTGTTAAACATCCTACAATGTGTGAAACAGTGCTCACCTCCAACAAAAAAGTAGGCTTAAAATATCATAGTGATAGGATTCAGAAACTCTGCCGTACATCATTTTATACAAACCGTGAGAGGCCATTCCAGCAGAACAGAGTAAGACTGACTCCAGATCACCTTGCTAGGATGTTAAATTTGGAAACATGGGAGTGTCCCCATGAATGAACTCTCTTTTCTAGTTCTATAGCCTGCCCACTCTGTCCCAAGTCAAACACAATGTCCACTCCCAAGTATCATCTACCACTTCCCGCCTGTAAACTGACCTGGTCCAGCAATACTTCTGGTGAATAATCCTTTTTCCCCAGAAACAGGATGTACCTTTCCCATTTGAGCCATAATAAGACCAATTTTATAGACCCAGAGTGTTTCAGGGGAGCACAGGGGCTTGAGGTTCTCAGGCTGTCCCAGGCCTCATTTCTCATGCTTTCTACCAGAGCTTTGGTGTTAGCAAAGACTTGTCACAGCTGATGTGAAGAACAAAGGCAAAAGTAAATGTAGATAAAATTAAATTTCCTTACTATTTGCAGCCCATTGACAAATATTTGAGACAGTCAGTGTGACATTCCTCCAGGAACTCCCAACTGTCTTAAAGTTTTTTTTTTCCTTAATGTGTTTTTTCACTAGAGGCAAAAAACAACCTTAGCCTGACAACAGCCAGGACTTTAGGATCCTAGAAGTATTCTTACCATATGAAAATCTTTTTAGAAATTTGAAAGGAACAGCTTTGAATCCAAATGACAGCCCTGCCTTAGTTTAAAGCTAGGTTCTCTTTTCTGCTTATTATGGATCTTTGATAAGAAATACAATTGCTGAGAAGTCTGTTTTGCTTGCTGTTTGCTATGAGCATTGTGAGGCCTTTCCTGATTGTAACCCGCTGTGTAGTAGAATGGGCTGTAAAACTTCCTAAATGTAGTCTGATATGTAATGGAATGAGTGATTGTACATAAACTAACCGGCATTTCTCACTTCTGTAAACCTGCTTGCTTAGCACATTCCTCACCTACCCCCTTCCCCCTTTCTTCCTCCCGCCACAAGTAACGGACAAAGCCTTCCCGCCAAAGGACAGACAAAGGACACCCAATCAGAGAACAACAAATGTCCTTACTTTAAAATCAACTAATCAGGCCCCTCATAATTTGAAACCTCCCCTGTGCTATTTGTCTCTGTCTATAAAAACGCTATACCAACCCTGATCGTGGCCTCTTGCGTCACCGGTGACGAGTGCGCAGAGGACCAGGTTCGAACCTGCAATAAACGACCCTTGCCGCTTGGCTTTGACTTACGACTCTGGTGGTCTTTTGTGGGAGGTTTAGGGACTTCAGGCATTACAATTTCCTTTATCTCTACAGTTCCCCCAGTTTAAAAAAATATATAATCAATTGTTCCTTACAATCCCATTGCAGGTCTCTCTGCCCATGGGTGCTGTCTCTGTGCTTTAATAAAACCACCTTTTTTTGCACAAAAATGCCTCATTTTTGCTCCCAAATCCCACATCAAATCACATCAAATCACATCAACAGCTGCACATTAAATTGCCCTACTGTTCTGCCACATTCACAATTAAATCCTGAGTGTACTTTTCTGCAGTGCTCTTTCTAGCAGAGGGAGATGAGACTCGTTTTGAATGCTGCCAAGGAGGACTTCTCACACCATAGCAGGCCCTGAATTGGCAGCTGGCAAATTTGAGCCTTCACTCTATTCCTTCAGCACATCATTGTCATTTAACAACACCCAACTAACCCCACAGTCCTTATGATGAGGTGTGAGAGTGATGATGGGGTCTGGAGGTGATGGCCAAGAAAGAATTCTCAAGATGTCTTTGGTGCAAAAAGGTGATTTTATTAAAGCATGGGGACAGGACCCCTGGGCAAGAAGAGCTGCACTGGGATTGTGAAGAGTGACTGGTTATATACTATGGAGTTCAGGGAGGTAAAGACAAGAGGAAGTTTCCAAAGTGATTTTCATATGCTAAAGAAGATTCATAGGATACTGGAGGCCTAGTTATTGTCAAGCTAAGGTTATTTTTCCCTCTGGCAAAGCATTAACATTAAGATAATAAGGAGTTCCTGGAGAACTGTTATATTCTGCCTGCCTCAAGTATTTGTCAATGGGCTGCAGGTTATAAGGAAATTTAATTTTATCTGCCATTTCCTTCTGCTTTTGTCTGTCCCCCCATGAACAATTTTGACCCTTAAATATTTAAGGTTGTTGAGAGTGGAAGGTCTTCTCTTCTGTAGCTTCTTCCTGCTGAATAGGGCCATAGAGATGCCCATACATAGGGCTGACATTGCCAGTTGGTGAATTTATATATAGGAGTTACAAAGGCAGAGGCAGCCAATCCAATATGTTGTCTAGACAATATGTTGTCTAACATATATGAACCTCTTTGAGAAGAAAGGATCATCTGTCAGCTGGAAGTTATGGCAGGGAAGGAGTCTTGGAACCAGGCAAGGAGACACCAGAAAAGACAACAAAATAAGGTTAATATTATGAGAAAGAGAAGCCTAAATAAAAGACCTTTGATAGTTAATCAGAATTTTCCTCAAGTCCTTTATTGTCATTTGAAGATAAATTTGAGGTCTTCCACAGGTTAACAGGAATAAGAAGACACATTAGTTTGCTCACTGGCTCCCTGCAAAGGAAGTACAGGTTTTATTCTAGATATATGAGCCCATGAAAAGTTCCCTTCTAAGTTTACTACAGTGGGAATACATAATTTGACTGAGTAGGGGCCCTTCTATTTTGGAATTAAATCCCCTGCTGTATTAGACTTTAACTTTTTTTTCTTTTTTTTTTAAATAAACCAGGTACTTTGGGTTTATATGGGGTGGGTTTCTAGTAACTGTCAGATCAGGTTGCAGGAGGATATGGTGTGTATATTTAGTGATTTATGAATTAACCCAGCCTCGAGTGAATAATTTAATAAAGCAATATAGTCTTTATCTACTGATAGGTCTACAGTGAGAAAAAGCTTTCCATATACAATTGTTGGAGGAATCCATCCCCTTTTTCAGTTGTTCAAATAATCATATACCCAGGGGGTCCTGTTACTATTCCCATAGAATAACAAGCAAGAAGATTTCCCATACCTATGCTATTATGACAATTTCTCAGAAGTTTACCTTAAGTTGTCCAGTTTAGGCTAACAACAAACATTTAAAGACAATCAGAACTAGAATTTAACATCTATATAGGTGCTATTGAAACATAATTTTTTCTAATAACCCTCATTTCCAGAGATAGCCAAATCAAGACTAATTTGTTTGTAAAACAGGGTCAGTTTTAATAAAATTAGCCTAATTATTTACATAAGTTCAGCAAGAATGGTGATTGATCATATAAATCTTTTAAAATTTGCTTTGCTAGAACTTTTTATAAGAAAACTTTTAGTAGCCTCTCCAGACTAGAAGCCAAGCCAAGTACTTGACATCAGACATGCTGCCTGTAGATTTGGGCAAATTTCTCTTCATGAGGTCCCCAAGATATCCTGAGGTTCCTGCACCTGCTGGGAAGTGACATTCTTTACTCACCTGGTAAGGCTGCTGGGAACATGGCAACCAAGGTATCAGGCCAACATTTCCAAAAGGCTTTATGGCTCCATGTTTCATAAAGTCAGGTCTTTGTTCCTTAAAGCTGTTTGGTCATATCTGAGTCTATGCATATCTCTCAAATATGACATTCCAGTCAAAGCCTTGGTAAAATAACCAGTATTTCTAATGGTGTCCTGTTATAAGGAGAGCAGATTCTTATTGAACTTATGCAAATAAATATGATTGTAATGGAAGAGAGAACACTCATTGAGATTTTGTGAATTTCAGGGGGTTCATGTAGAGTGAAAAGCTAAATGCTTCAATTTGTTCACAGAGGAATACTTTATCTGATTTTTGTATATCATGGATATCTTAAGAGAAACTTTCCTTAATCTGGGAGCGCAAACATATAGAAAACCAGCAATACTTTAACACAAGAGTCACAAAAACTATAATCTTCCTCAGTTCATTTATTTCCATGTTCTTAATTCTTGTTCAGTTCAAATGCAGCTTTTTAGTTCTGGAAATTCTTACCCATTTTAATTTTTAGGATTTTAAAGATGTCAAATACCTCTATTTGTTTTAAAGGTCCTTTTTATAAATCTCCTTGAAGATGTTCTTTGTAAGAGCATCAGAACAATAACTATAAATGACAAAAGACTCAAAAATGGACATGGTTAATCTGAGGGTTCATTATTATGTAGTTGACAAGGTAATCCAGTTATTTCTGTGACACATAATATTTCAATAATCAGTATATCATGATGACCTTATTACCAAAACATATTAAAACTGCTGGAATTGCATTTATACATATGATCAGTTATAGCATTTACCCAGCAACAACCTGAGGTTTACTATTATTTGACAGGGCTTTCCAGAGTAACAACATACCAAATAAAAGAGGCATAATTGTTCAAAAAGGCTTAATTTACAATTAAAATCTTGGGAAGTTTGTTAAAGCCTTAGAAAGTTATAAAAGACAAGGCTGCTGATCACACATAAAATTCCTTTCCAAAGATTTCCTTCCATGAACCTTCTACAACTTCTCTTTGTATTCAGATTTTGTTCCAAGCCATTTCCACACAACCAGTCTCACTTAGAACAAAATTATTTTCTTTTACCTTCAACAAAAAATGTATTTCCATTCCTTGTATCTTTCTTACAGATCTCCTACTTTTCTACATACAGAGTTGTCTTCCTTATTTCTATCAATCTTAATTACATTTAGCAGAATTTTAACTCTTAGAAATCTTAGTCTCCAGTGAAAGCTAAGTAGTAGCCAATTGTAAACAGTTACACCAGAAATCTTTAGATGGTAAATTTATGAATCAGTTAAGCACAAAGTATGTTTCCAATAGACACAAATATCCTTAGTTTCTCTGCAAGAAGTTAAAAGCACAAACCTATGTTTAGTATTCAATGCTTTAGCATTTTATCTCATTAGATATCCAATGAATTCAATCCCATTTGTCATGCAAGCCAAACTTTAAAGTTTCAGGTTACCAAAGACTTTGAAAGCTATCTTAATTACCCATGAAAACTTTGAGACAGAATTAAGCATCATTTCAAGCCATCTTTTTGCTAACAAATTGCAACAGAGATACACTGTGTGGGACACAACGCAGACACCCCTTTGCCCGCTAAAAGATAATCAAGAGTTATTCTATTATCAAAGACAACTTTGGCCAGAGAATCTAAGGATCTTTATTGGGTACCTATTGCTTTAGCAGCAGATTTTGTAATTATTTTAGAAATTAAGGAGTTCTTGATCATAGCCTCATTTACATTTATCCCTAGTCAGAGAAGTAGGGACCTGCCAAAAGCAGTGAATTCTGAATCACAAAAGCCTTCTAGGTCCTGTTTAACTCAACAATATAAATTTAGGGGATTCAACTAATGAGATGTCTTATTTTGTTTGTGAAAAGTTAGAGGCACAGTTAGATTTTCTGCTGGCCCAGAATAAAACAGATTGTCCCCCCTTCCCAACAGCCTGGGGAATATAGACTGAGGACATTACCTTTCCAGGCCAATGCCAGAGGAAAGGAAAAGAAAAGGAGAAAGAGTTTTACATTCAGTTAAAGTATGAAGTCTTGATCTGTTGTCTTAATGTGCCTCTGTGTCTGCTACTTCTCTTCCTCATCAGTTTGGTTTAGAGCCTCCAGCATCTGGACTGGACCAGGTGTCAGATGAAGCCATCTTTAGCTGTGTGATGCATAATCAAAACTTAATACATTTTGCAGCACTGTCAGTGTTCAGGAGCAATCGGTAAGGTCCCTCTCAATGGAGCTTGAGGGCTGTCTTCCTCTGATGACATTTTAGAAAACCCAGTCACCCAGGCTCTACACTGTGACCAGCGGTTTCCTCTGAATTAGGATCCAGAAAGCTTCTTTAACCTGTAGGTGACAGGCTGGAGCATAAGACATTAGAGACTTACAGTAGTTGCCATACTAGCATAGTGCAAAAAGGAATCAGCAGAAGGTTGTAGACTGATAGAATTTCAGGGAGTTTGTAAGGTTTTTGCTAAGGCTTGTATAATTTGTCCAATGAAGTGAATGCCTTAGTCACTGGAGATAGTAGAAAGTACACTCCAAGTGGAAAATGTATTTTTAATGGGTTTCTTTGTGTTTTTTTAATGTTTATTTATTTTTGAGAAAGAGAGAGAGAAAGCAAGTGGGCAAGGGACAGAGAAAGAGGGAAACACAGAATCAGAAGCAGACTCCAGGCTCTAAACTGTCAGCACAGAGCCCAAGGTCGGGCTCAAACCCACAAACCCGTGAGATCATGACCTGAGCCAAAGTCTGATGCTTAACCAACTTAGCCACCCAGGCACTCCTGTTTTTAACTGTTAGGTCATCAGTCTTGTGGCAGTGAAAGAGGACTTCAGCTACCTCTATTTTGACCTTAAAGTTTCTAATTAAGTTCTTTCCAGTGTATCTCTTAACTCAGGCAAATGACCCTGAAGGCAAAGCACCCCCTAATGGGGACCAAAACTACCCCCTCAAACAATAAGGACTGTTCTGATCCAGGAAGACACCTCCTCCTCGGCTGCATGATTGACCCCAAGACAACGATGGACCTGACCTTTACTTCCCACCTGCACATATCCTCCAAACTTTGTCCCACACTTTCATACATAAACCTAGAAGTACTTTCAGCATTTAGAGACAGTCTTTGAGATGCTAGTCTGCTGTCTTCCTGGTGTTGGGCTCACTGAAATAAATTCTTTTCTTGTGTCACCACCACTCCTCTCTCTGCCTTTGGATTTTATCATTGGTAAGTGGCAGAACCTGGTCTGTTTGGGACCCCTGTCTGTTTGGGAGCCAGGTGCTCTTGCACCCCTCCACCCCAGCTACAGAAGGGAAGAGCATTAACCCATCCAGAAAACACACACAATAACAAGAACATGTTATTCTTGTTGAATGAAATCCAGCTGCAAATATTCAAAGAGTCCAGAAGGAGGTCTGAAGCCTTGGGGAACAAACAGAAAGTTTTTCCAGGATTATGGAATGAACAGGTCAGACATTGCCAGTAGACTGTTTTTGTCATTTGATAGAAGTCTCCACATCAATGTCTATTCATAATTTGAGTCATCTTAAATGTACCATGGTGGGCGGAAGAATGTAAATATCAAAAAAATAGATTCAGGGAGCCGGGAGGAGCCCATTGGCTCTCTTGAACTTCCTATAGCCCTGTTCATTGAATTTACAATTGTTATTTTCCCATCTTAGTTTTTCTTTCAAATATAGCCTCTATTTTTTATTTTTATTTTTTTATTTTACAGAGATAGAGTGGAGGGAAAGAGTTACAGGAGAGAGAGAGAGGGAGAGAGACAGAGAGAGAGAGAGAGAGAGAGAGAGAGAATCTTAAGCAGGCTCCATGCTCAGCTTGGAGCCCGAAGTGGGGCTCGATCCCATAACCCTGGGATCGTGACCTGAGCCAAAATCAACAGTCAGATGCTCAAGTGACTGAGACACCCAGGTGCCCCTGCCTACCCTAGTTTTTCTGATTCAGGAGCACTGTTGACATATCACAAGGACAGCAGAATGGAAAAAGTCTGACAATGAGGGACCACTTTAGTGGAAGCAGAATGGACTTTATATGAACCATAGTCTCACAAATACAATGCAAGCAAGGCTTAGTATTATTTATTTGACAATGCTTTCTGTGTAATTTACATATCAAATATGTCTAATTAGTTTGAAAAATCTTTTGGAATATTCCAGGTCAAAAAGCTTTAGTTTAGAATTTGGGGGAAGTTTGTCAAAATATTAAAAGTTTTAAAGCACTTAACTAAATAAGATCATTATAAAGTTAATATTTAAAAGATAAAAAATCTTTTATAATCTTATTAAAAGCAGACCAAAAGTCCAAGAAAATTCTGTCCTTTTAAGAAAGAGATACACATTTTAATTTTGCACCAGTTTAATTTTGCCTTTAAAACTCGTTTTAAAATAAATCTATTTTAATCTTAGCCAACTTGACCACACATGACAATTTTTTTCAAGATTCCTTTTTCTCAAAACTTCTACAACTATTTTTTTCTACATTCTGATTTTGCCACATGATTTTCCTCCTTAAACCAGCCTTATTTTAAGGCAAAATTACTTTTTTTTAACTCAACAAAAAAATGTACCTCTATTTCTCATCCTTTTTTGTAATTACTGAAAACACATCCTACTTTCCTGGCATATGGAGATGTTTTCCTTTTTAATTCTAATAGTTTTAATTACATATATTAGAATTCTTAACCCTTAGAAATCTTCATTTCTAGTGAAAACCAAGGAGCAGGCAATCATGAACTATCTATCATACTAGTATTCTTTAAATTTGCAAATTCATAAGTACATCTTAAAATTTTTAGAAGCATATGCATTTTTAACTTTCCACTGGAGCATTAATATATCCACATATCTTTCGTTTTTCTGTAATAAGGAGCCAAACATAGTGTGGCAGAACCCCTCCCTAAGGAATGCGGTGGAGGCCTCCTCAAAACAAAAAAAGGCAGCGTGGTCCAATCAACTCCTATATCCGGATATATGTACCTCTGACACAACTCTGTAACTTGGACTGTGTCCAGTCAAACTATATGTCACCATATATGGGAGACAAAGAAGTAGAAATTGTATAAAAGGCTACACCCCGCTGCACTTGGGGCTGTTTTTGGATACAAACCCACTGAGCCCATGCCGGCATGAGACATAAAGTTGCCTCCTGGAAAGAAAAGCTTTGGTGTCGCAACTCTCTGTGCAAGAATCCTGCTACAATAGGTAAACCTATGTTTAGTAAATATTTTAGTATTTTGTCTCAGTTGGAATTGATTTAGATATTTAAAGGCTATAACTCATCATTTAACTTAACAAAACTTTAAGGTTTTAAGTTAACAAAAAGACTTGAGAAAGCTATTTTAAAATTTTACCCAAAACTTTTTATTTAATCTACTTGTTCTTGGGGTGCCTGGGTGGCTTAGTCAGTTAAGTGTGTAACTTTGGTTCAGGTCATGATCTCGCAGTTTGTCAGTTCCAGCCCTGCATCAGGCTCTGTGCTGACAGCTCAGAGCCTGGAGCTTGCTGCAGATTCTGTGTCTCCCCCTCTGCTCTCTGCCCCCCTCATGACCTTGCTCTGTCTCTCTCTGACTTTCAATAATAAATAAAAGTTAAAAAAAATTAATCTACTTGCTCTTAACACTTATGTTCTGATTACCTATAAAAACTTTATTAAACATTAGACAAAGTCAGTTATTATCCTAAGCCATTATTTTTTTGTTTACAGATCTTATAAGAGATAACATGAATTTAGTTGGCTAGTGAACTTAGGTAGAATAAAAGTTTTATATTTAGTGTTGCTAACTCTAAAGACATGTCTGTATTAATTAAACCATTAACCTTCAACTAGCTTTTAAGACAAATATTTTTCCAGATCACATGAACTTGAAAAACATTTGGGTTAGTTTCTATCTGTCTCAATTTTAGAATACCCAGTCCTTACAAGCATTAGATGGAGCTTTTTTACAAATTAATTTTAGTAATACCATCCAGAGGTAGAAACACATTTACAACACACACACACACACACACACACACATATGTATATTATATATATATAACATATATGTATATATATATTTACGTATATTATATATATAACATATGTGTATATATATATTTACAACATATATGTGTGTGTGTGTATATATATATATATATATAGAGAGAGAGAGAGAGAGAGAGAGAGATGTGAACATACAGAGACATGCAGAGACCCTGTAGCTTCTGTTTTAAAATTACCACCATGCCTTAAAAAGAAAAAAGTACCACCATGTAGTAAGTACAGAATTGACTAGTTATAAAAGTTGGATGTGAGTTTGTTTTCCTGGTAGATGGAATAAGTTAAGGTTATTTATCTGGATGGCTAAAACTTTCTTTTAATATTTGTGAGGAAGACACTTAACAATTTTATTTGTCTTTGACAAGTCAACTTCTAAATGAACTTCTGCCTAATTTTTTTTTCTTGGTGAGATTATCTCCCTAGAATTTGCATTTTTTTTTAAGTTTATTTATTTATTTCAAGGGGAGGGGGAGAAGGAGAGAGGACCGGAGTGGTAGAGAGAGAGGGAGAGAGAAAGAGAATAGCAAGCAGGTTTTGCACCATCAGTGCAGAGACAGGTGGGGTTCAAACTCACCAACGATGAGATCATAACCTGAGCCAAAACCAAGAATCACTTAATCAACTCAGCCACCCAAGTGCCCTTGGAATTTGTGTTTCTGTTGGAGAAATGAATAAAGTACTTCACCAAAGATGGCCAAGGGGACTAAAACAAACTCTGGTCTCTAGCTTAGAGACTCCTCTTCTGGGTTCTTCTTGCCCTGTTTGCCATGCGCCCAAAAACCTGCCACAGATATGGAAGCTGACAACTATAAATTACCCTTCCCACTTGCATTCAGGGCTCAGATCTTTGGAGAAAACGGTCTCCTCTAAGCCCACCGGTGTTAAATAAATCTCCAATCCACCAAGATCTCCGAGTGCTGCTTGGTTTTTCCTCCAGCATTCCAGCCTGGTTCCATAACATTTTAAAGAGATGGACTAGATAAGAAGTTTCTGGAGAAGACCAGGTAGAACACAGTAAATTTATATTTCAAAGGCACAGGGGGAAAAAATGTAGGCACCTTCTAGAAAGGCCTTTGTTCCCTTAAGGCCAGATTTTTGTACAATACTTATAAGCCTTTTGAGATAAATGGGGGAGTTTGGGAGGTTGGTAAAAACGATTGGTGGTCTGTGAATTGTTTCTGAACCTGTTTCTGAATTGTTTCTCTGGCCTGGTAAAAACTGGATTTGTTAAACAAGGATAGCTGTTTTTCATTTCTCAAAGAATTGGTTTGCAACCTAAATCATACCAAAGGATTGACACACCCATTCATCTATGGGAATGTCTTGTTTTCCTCTGGGTACATTTAGCTAAGGGAGAAGGCCAAGAAAAATTCCTATCAGGCTCTGAATATCACCCTTCAATTTGGCCAAGTTTCTGATCGTAAATAAAGTTAGATACCCCCAGTATGGAAACCTACTTTTCACTGAGGTTTTTTGTTTTGTTTTGTTTTGTTTTGTTTTGTCCAAAATGGGGGTTTAAAGCAGACAGCATGGTTCTGGTATCAACTATAATTTGGCAAGGTTTTTCATTTTTTTTCATTATTTATTTACTTTTGGTTTTCCCCTGAGCTCTAAGGGAATTATTGATAGCAGTTTCCTGGAGAATCCTATAGAGTCCCATCAACTCTGGGAGGGGCCTGTGTGTGAGCCCTCCCTTGAGGGGCACTCAAACTGAAGAATTTGCCTAAGGTCTTTGAGGACAATCTTTTTGCTAATGCTTCATTTTATTACAAATGAAACATCCATCTTAAGACCATGATTTTGATGGTGGACAGCTAGAAAGGTGAAATGTGGGAAGACCAGGTGTTACTTTAGGTCTCTGGCCTTGGAGCCATTGTAACTAGAAAGCCAACCATGTGGCAGGCTTTTGTTTACAATCTTTCCCCTAGGTCCTTTCAAAATACTCAGCTATATCAGTGAATTCGGTTAGGCCTGTGGCCTCTCATCATATTTTGTGCCTTTTTATTAACCCACTTACAAACAGGGCATCTGAGCAGATTTCCTCACCTCTTTTATTATATGGAATCTGGAACTCTGCAGGAAGAGCACCTCCAAGTGAGCACTAAAGTCTGACAACCACTCATCTTTCTTTTGTTTGCATATTTGAGTAATAGACCAATAAGTATGGGAAGGGAAGACTCTAGGAATGTCTTTTAAAAGCTTAGCTGCTATTTTTCGAGCCTTCTCTGGTCCAATGTATGGGCATCTTGGAAGCCAAAAAGTCACAAAAAATGGTGGGCATGGGCCAAGCATTTAAAAGTGAATGCTCACCTCAAGAAGACTCCCATGATAGGGTAAGTTGGTCATAGAATGGGTTAGATGGATACTAGGTCACCTGCCAGGCTCAAGAAAATGAGATATGTTGTATAACATACACAACCCCCAAACCTACAGCACATCCCCTTACAGTATTGGTTCAGCTCCAAGAAATCCAAAGACTTAGCTAATGAGATCCTTAAATTCTAGAGTCATGCATGACACTTCAGGCACACCTGTTTATTTTATGTCTAAGAACTACAGTCCTGGAAGTTGCAGATATCCTGAAAGATGGAAAAAATTTACAAAAAATAACCTAGAATCACAGTGGCCATCATGGGGAACATTCCAGTTAGATAAGATTATTCATTTAAAAAGTGGACTTGTGGGGCGCCTGGGTGGCTTGGTCGGTTAAACGTCCAACTTCGGCTCAGGTCATGATCTCATGGTCCGTGAGTTCGAGCCCCATGTTGGGCTCTGTGCTGACCACTCAGAGCCTGGAGCCTGTTTCAGATTCTGCGTCTTCCTCTCTCTCTGCCACTCCCCTGTTCATGCTCTGTCTCTCTCTGTCTCAAAAATAAATAAACGTAAAAAAAATTTAAAAAAAAAGAAAAAGAAAAAAAAGTGGACTTGAAAATAAGGGTTCCCAAATTAAACAAATAGAATGGGATGCATACTTTAATTGGTATGTAGAAGACTCCAAAAGTCAAGATTCTAAAATAGCCTCATTGAAAAACTCATTACAGAAGGCCGGTGAAAAATTAAAAACCCAAGAGGTACTGTCACCAAACCAATGTGAGTTTACTCCTTGGTGCTTCACAGATACACCAGGTGCAGTCATTACACAAAGTAAACTTTATTTGCAGAAATTAGGAGATCACAGGGAATAACTTCCAAAGCTGTGACTCCATGAGCAAGGGTGAATGGCTTTCTTTTATTTAGGGTTAGAGTTAGGATGAATATTTAGATAAGGAAGGCTTAGGACTGTGTGTAGAGGCAACCAGAAGGCCATACATGTGCTTTAAAACATGGCTATACATACATTGTATATTATGTAAATGAGGCTTGTGCTCCTCCTTGGGTGGAGAGTTTAGTATTATAATGAGGTGAAGGTCATTGTCGGTCATTCTAGAAGACACTTCATGGTCCATTTGTACAGATGTGAATTGAGGGTTAGGCTTAAACTGATATGGGTGGTCTAGACCACCAGTGATTTTCTTCCAGACAATCATTATTACCTGATGGGTAGCTTTGGTTTCTGTCCTGGGATGTTATGCCTGTAGAGACCTTTGTCTGAATTAATAGATAAGCTGGATAGAGGAACTTAAGGGAAAAAAATGTGGGACAAAGGTTGGTGGGTACAAGAAGCTTGTCAGGAAAGGTCAGGTCTTGGTGTCTAGTTGCTGACAGTACTTAAGACAAAAGATTACAGGACTGATGTGCCTCCTTCTGTCCTTTTTTACCTGAGTACTCATGGTCTACAATTTTTCACTCTGAAGAGAAAATGAAGCAGTTACTTTTTAAACTAAAACTTCCTGAGGTTGTAGGGAGTCCTCCTCGGATATCTTGTACTCCTTGGTCAAAGACTGAACTAAGGGCCATAGTTAAAGAATTTCTTAAACCAGGGGAGGTTCCCCAATGGTTTTTTAAAGAGTTTAAATTCTTTATCAGGATCTATGACCCAAGACTAAAAGATAACTTATCAACTTGTGCACCTATTAGTAGGAGAGGAAGAATGGATGTTGGAAAAAGAATGATATAATCTCTAGGATGATATCTGAGATCCTCAGTCTCCAACATAGTCTTCTTTGGACCGGAGAAAGCTTGCAAAATAGCAGCTAATCCTTTAAAAACCATTCCTAGAGTCTTCCCTGACCATACTGATTGGTCTAGTACTCAAACATGCAAACAAAAGAAAGATGAGTGGTTGGTGGACCTTAATGCTCACTTGGAGGTGCTCTTCCTGCAGTGTTCCAGATGGAAAAATTCCCACAAAAGCATCCAGACACAACATAGGCCAGGGATTAGGGAAAAATGCCCTGTCTTCTTGGGCTTCTTGGGGCTTACCTCAGGAACTTAAACCAGGCCCTAAACTTTTGGCCCTCTAGGAAGAGATGAAGAGCAGTGTTTTTATCCTTCTGAGTCAGATTAACTAACTAGACCAACGACTAGAGATCTAATTCTTATTAATGTGCAGAATTCTCAGGATATTAGGGATTTTTACAGGAGAACTGAGAAATTCAGGGAAGTTTTATTTCCCCAACATCCACATCATAGGATGTTATTCAGCCACTGAAAAGAATGAGTTTGGGCTGTTTTTAATCAACAAGGTTAGCAGTATTCACATGGCAATTAAACATAGAGTAATGCGTAAAATGGGATCTCATTTAAAAAAGTAAACAATAAGCATGCAGAGGTACACATTATACAAAAGTGTTTAAGCATGAAGAAAAGACACATATCAGGTTTTTAATTCATTAAGAGGTATGGTATATAATAGAAGAATGAAGCACACACACACACACACACACACACACACAACTGCATTTTTAAGGGGCACCTGGGTGGCTCATTCGGTTAAGCATCCAATTTCAGCTCAGGTCATGATCTCAAGGTTCATGGGTTAAAGCCTTGCATCAGGCTCTGTGCTGACAGCCCAGAGCCTGGAGCCTGCTTCACAGTCTGTGTCTCCCTCTCTCTCTCTGCCTCTACCCACTCACACTCTGTCTCTCCCTCTCAGAAAATAAACATTAAAAAAAATTTTAACTGCATTTTTAAAAGGATGCCTATATAAAACTCTATATCATGTATATATAAAGAAATATATATGCATATGTAAATATAAATATGGATAGATACATTATATATATGTAATTATAGATACAGAATACTTACATTTGATTGTACATAAGGATATGGAAATGTATGAAGGTGGTGTTATTTTGAGTGATTACCATTTCTTCCTTATGTCATAATATACTACAAATTTTTGAGACAACTACAAACATATATTATTTACTTGCTCAGAAAAACAATCTATTTTTCTCCTAAAAAAAAGTATTTTTTACTTTGAATGCCTTGAGATTGTATACAGACTCTGCACTTCACAACAGGCCCTACTATATCCATTTCCCTCCCCAAATAAATTTACCACCCTGTGCTTGAAGAACCCAAGTTTATTCTTGCTATATACTTTTGTTTATTTTTATCTATGTGATTTCCCAAATTCAGAGAAAGATGTGATCAATTCTACCATGAAACAGAAAATTTCTTAATTTTCACTTTGTAGAATTTAATGCAATGATTTTTAATATTATAAATATTCATGACTGATGTAATTTGTATTAAATATCTCTAGACATTAAATAAGATTGAAATAATGTTTAAAGCACACCATGCCCTTGGATAGAAAGACTCAATTTTGAAATCTGTCTGTCAATTCTCCATAAATTAACCAAAAGTTTGATGCAGTTTTACAATTTTAAATATTATCGCAATTTCTTTTGGGGGGATTCCTTTTCCTTTACATTTCCTTTTTTTTCTGAGAATTTGACCAAAAAAATATTAATAAACCTGTAAGAATAGCTTGGGAAATGCTAAAAAATAAAAGTGATAAGAAAGAGGTAGGTCTAATGAAATAAAATATATCATGATAATATATAAAAAAGTTTCTTCTACAATAAAGAAGAAATATACCTTTAGAATAAAAAAGAAAATTCCAAATTCATGTTGAAATTTAGATAATGATAAAGGTAGCATTTTAAACCAGTGGAGAAAAGATACATTTTTCAATAACTGTATTCAAATCAGGGGCTCACCCTTGAACCAAATAAAGCTAGCATCCTACCACAGTCTTCTTATTAAAGTGAACCAATTCCTAATGATTCCTAATGAGTAAATGACTTAAACATTTTTAAAAAATCAAGGAATTGAAGAGTTAATCTATTTAGAATCTCAGAATAAAGAAGATCTTGCAAAGCATGGCACACAAAACCCAGAAGCCATAAAGGAAAATATTGACAAATTTAAATATGTAAATATTTATATATTTTACTTTCAGGAGAGAAATGTCACAGCTAAAAGACAAATGACAAACTGGGGAAACAATATTGAAATTTATGTGCAGGATATTTGCTCTTTCTTGGATATAAAAGGCTTCTATTCAAATGAGGTATGTTTCTCCTCACGGATTGATAAATATCACAAAGTTAGAGAACACCAAGTGCCAGAAGGGATATGGGGAAGGAGACACATGCTCATCCTAGTCCTGTTTTGGGAGGAAATTTGTGTCTATCAAAAATTTAAATGTACATTCCCCTGCCCTACAATTTGCAGTGCAGATCTGATCATGAAAATTTTCAAAACATATATCCAAAAAAGTCCTCTATAGCCTAGGGGACTGCTTAAATAAACTATGCATCTGTGCAATGGAATAAAGAGTATTTGTGCAAAATAATGGATGAGAATAAATATTTGTAAGCACTCATATCAAAAGATATATGAGCTGTATTAAGTTTTTAAAAGGCAAGGTACTAAGCAGTGTTTTTAAGATGATCTTTTCTGGATAAAACAGAGAAATGATAGATCATATAGAGATGATAGATGATAGAGAGATAGATGTAGACAGACTTACAGACATACATGCATAACTTTTTAATGGACAGATGCACTAGAAACCATTGACAATTGTTTACCTTCTGAGAAAAGAGCTGAGAGTAGAAACAGAAGAGAGAAAGGCTACTTTCCATCCTATATTGCCTTTGTGCTTTTAAATTTTTTCTTCCTTTTTTTTTTGAACTGCAGGGAAAAGTTTACTAGAGTATGAAATTAGAAAAGAAGTAGGACACCTGAGTGGCTCAGTGGGTCCAGTGTCCCACTTAGGTCAGGTCATGATCTCACAATTCGCGAGTTTGATCCCCACATCCGACTCACTGCTGTCAGCCTGTCAGTGCAGAGCCTGCTTCAGATCCTCTGTCCCCATTCTCTGCCCTTCCCCCCTGCTTGCACTCTCCCAAAAATAAATATTAAAAAACAAAAAGTAAGAATGGTAGGAAATCTCTCTTTACAGAGAGGGAACATTCAAAAGTCAATGCCCATTTTTTTTCTTGCTTTCAATTTTCAATTAATGTTAACAAATTTACCAATGTGCCAGCCACTGTTCCAGTGACTGGCACAGAGTCAGCAAGTCACAATCCAGCTCTTGAGAAGCTTATCGTCCTATTGGTGAGGGAGAGATAGATGTTCATTAGGAGACTTACTGACAGCATGCTTCATAGATGAAATTACAAAGTGTCATGGGGGCATGGGGGAGGGAGAGATGACCCCATATCCTCCATTTGCCCAGTAAATAACAAGTTTAAATCTACTTGTCCTGTGAGAGTTGCTAAAAGTAGCTCCTTTCACTCCATTAGGTGTAAATTATACAGTCACCTGAGGAGAGAGGCACAAAACAGACTAAATCAGGAAACACAGGTCAAGGAAGACTACCAAAGAAAGGGAAGCTTCAGCTGGGTCTTAAAGAATGTCTATAGCTTTCTAGGGCTGGCATACAAAATACCATAGACTGAGTGACTCAAACAACAGAAATTTATTGTCCCACAGTTCTAGAGCTTAGAAATTCAAGATCAAGGTGTCACCAGGTTTGGTTTCTCCTGAGGCCTCTCTCCTTGGCTTGCAGATGGCCTCCATCTTGCTGTGTCCTCACATGGTTTTTCCTCTGTGTGTGCCTCCACCCTAATCTCCTCTTCTTTAAGGACACAAGTCAGATTGGAGTAGAGTCCACCCTAATGACTTCATTTTAACTAAAGGCCCCATTTCCAAATACAGTCACATTCTGAAGTACTGAAAGTTAGGACTTCAACATGTGAATTTAGGGGGGCACAATTCAATCCATAACAAGATCCTGGCCAGAAACTAAGTTGGGGGTGGTCCGGACAGATGCAACAGTATCTTGCTAATGATTGCAACAGAAGCATTGTTTTCTCTTCACCTTTAACAAATGTGTCTGAATTTATTTCTATACTCTTTTGAGCTGACTGGTTCTCAGCTGCACACACCAAGAGCTGAAGACCAGGCACTTCTAAGCCACCCAGGAGAGACATTGAGCTCATTTTCCTGCCTGGTTAGGAAAGAGTCCTAACTATAGCATTCCTGGGAAATGTCTCCATGTTGCGACTATGAGTGTCTAACCAGCCAAGGCCGTTTTGGTTCCAGTTCAACTCTGGAGCCATATCCAGGTGCTTTTGCCCAACCCAGCCTCTGAACTTGGCAATCATGAGTCCCCCCTTGAAGGGAAATGAACCCTTTCTGAAATCCCAAGTTTCCTTTAGAACACCTCTAGGATCCACCTCTGCTAACTCCCTCTCTTATACACTGTCCTATAACCTCCTCTCCAAACTAGAACAAATAATAGGTACTGGGGAAGTGCAGATGGGACATAGCCCTGATCTCAGAAGTTCAGTAATTACAGAAGAATCTATTTAGGAAATCCAAGTTGGGGTAATAAATTTCCTGGGAATGCAACTCCATCTCTCAGAAAAGTTTACTTTTCTCCTCTAGAAAGTTTTTTGTTTTGTTTTGTTTTGTTTTCAAATACAAACTTACTAAAATTATAGTCCTCTCCCTTTCTGAGAGATGAGTTTTACTCAACTATGTTTTTCCTCTTTACCAGTAAGGAAAAATAAAGTCAGCAGGCAGCCCCTGCAGCCCACTCCCTATAGCCTGTGTATCTGTTCACAGGCTCACTTACACATGCCCTCTACTTCTTCATGATCAGGTAAACAATTTTTTAATCCTTTTGTGGTCGCACACAATTGAGTTTATTTTCACCAATGATGAAATCGTGTGAGGTCCCGCACATGTAACCAAGTAGTGAGTCTGGCTTTCCTTGAAAATACTTCTATTGTGGAGAGAAAGAAATGATCCCTGCAGGTATCCAAATGGTAAGTCAATACTCCCAACAGGTGTATCCACTGAAAAGGGGCCAACAGGTAAGGCAGCTGGGATCTGTGACTGGTTCACTCCCCCATGGACACCACAGGTCTGTAACAGCATTAGCCAGAGTACATTGTTGAACCTTGGACTCTAGAACAAGTCTATAAAACTAATGCCTTTGTAGCATTACTCCAAGGCTGAACAAATTCCAGTAATTATTTGACTGCAGAACAGTTTCTGAGATGCTCTTGCTGTTGGCGTGCCTGTCCCCTACCAACTATTTTCCAACAGCAGCCAGGGTAAATCAAAGCCTGTCTGGTGTAAATCAGAGCCCTGATTGTAAGCAAGGGAGTCAAGCCCTTCAAAAGGCCATCTTAATGTAGAATAAAACCCATACTCACTTTAGGTCTCAAAGCCTACTTAAGCTGATCCCACCTACCTTTCTGATCTTGCTCCCGGTCAGCACACTTGGAGGCTCAGGCCTTCTATTGGCTCCAAGGGCAGATAAAGCCCTGAGTCTTAGAACCCACAGTTCTGTCTGTCTGGCATTCCCCTGTCAAGGTTTTTCACTGACTTGACCCCTTCAGGCCTGAATTCCAACTCAGAGAGCATCTGTTATGACTCTTGGCTTCTTGGCCATGACCTCTTTGCTTTCCATCACTAACTCTCCTTATTTCTTCATAGCATACCACCTGCTACAATTTTATTCATCATGTTGCTATTATGTGTCTCCCTGCACCAGATGAGAAGCTTCATCCCACCACACCAACACTCAGGAAGTGCCTGGCACACGGAAGGTGCTCAGTAACTATCTGCTGGATGATGGATGGATGCATGGATGGACAAATAAAGATCATCTATCTACCTATAGAGTTCAGACAAAAAACTCCATAGTACCTCCCTCTCTCTCTGCCCCTCTCCTACTCACACTCTCTCTCTCAAAAATAAACATTAAAAAAAGTTATGTTTACTACTCTAATTTCATAATCTAAAGTCATTCTTTCAAAATATGGAGAATTGGGGTTGCCTGGGTGCATCATTCGGTTAAGCATTTGACTCTTAATTTTGGCTCAGTCATGATCGTAGGGTCATGAGATCGAGCCCCAAGTTGGGCTCCGAGCTGGGTGTGGAGCCTGCTTGAGATTCTCTTTCCCTCTCCTTCTGCCCCACCCCCACTTGCTTGCTCACTCGTGTGCAGGTGTGTGCATGTGCACATTCTCTCTCTCTCTCTCTCTCTCTCTCTCTCTCTCTCTTTCTCTCTCTCCCTCAAAAAAAATAAAAATTAAAATAAAAACAAAAGTACGGGGAATCCAATAGATCTAATATATCTGTTTCTGTCTATTCAAAGTGAGTATTCTGGCACTGAACTAATCTCCTTTAGAGCTGCAACCTCTCTTTCCTCTGTGGAAAGAACGGTATTGTGGTTAAGAGGCTTCCAACCTTGGCTGACAGGAAATCCCTGACCAACAGTGTGACTTTAGGAGGTTATTTAAGCTCTCTAGGACTTGGATTCCTTGTGGGTTCAGCTTTTGTCTTTGACCAGCAAAGCTGAGGATGGCAGAAAGGATTACTCAAGACTCCATTCAAGACAAGAGAGGTGAGAGGGAGGCTAAGGGAAGTTTCCCCAAGCTTCTCTCAAGCTCCCATATTCATTAAGCATACATTTAGGGAAACAATAAGTCAGTGGTCTATGTGCAAATAAGAACATATTGAAAACGTGCAGAAAAACAAGTTAAAACAAGATAAAATATTCCATGCGATAACATGCTCTAAGGAATTTATGAGCATAGGCAGGACATAAACCCTCAATATACATTAACTAGAGAAGTGAAGCATGGCCACTGTTTTCTGCAAGGCCAGAAAGCAGTGTTCTGCTTTGCAATGTGTTCCCTATAATCTCCTAACCCAGGACATAGCTCTTTGATTTCCCACATATCCCCCTTTTTTTGGTTGAAGAATATTCTTGTTCATGGGAGCTGAGGAGGGCAATAAGTTGTTGTTGATGACATCTTAAGGAGGCCACTACAGTGTAGATCATTCAAAGGGCTATGAGAAATTTAAAAAAAGATTAACAAGCAGAGAGCTCCAAAAATCCAAATACATAAATTGAGGCCATGGAACCAGTTGGTTGGATTCAACCATTCCACATTTTCAGATAACTCCTGTTCAACTTGTATCTGTGCTTTCTGTTGAATATCTAATAGTTGTTGGTGCAGCTGGGAAGACAGAGCATTCATCTCAGACTGTAAATTGGTGGAAAAAGATCCTTGTAGGTGTTTTTTTTTTTACTAAATCCCAGGAGTATAAGACGTATTATATTATAAGGAAGTGACACAAATTTTGTCGTGTTGCTGGTCACATTGTATATTTTGATCAACAAGTGTCTGTTGGTGGTCCCCCATACACTTGAGTGCTGTTCTTGCAGCTTGCAGTTTCTGCATGATACTGTTATCAATCTGTGTTTGAGTAATCATTGCTTTGGTGATATTAGTCATTAGTGATTGACTACTTTAGCAGTATGGATAGACTGTCAGGGAGACCACTGCAACAGAGGCTGTGGCTAACATGATAACCAATGAGATAAGGAAGGCAATGAGCCATCCAACAAATCTTTTAGGTCTCCACTTAGAAATGGCTTGGGCTAATTCAGTGAAGCCATTGGAAACTTCCCGGGGCCTTGTTAAATTTACTGGCAGCCAAATTTGAGGATGTCTTATTAAGATACACATATGTGAGACAGAAAGTTTGGTATTATAATGGCTGATACAGGCTGTGTACCAAGCCAGAGGAGGTATTTCAAAAACATAATATGGGTTGGCAAATGTTATATTAACAAGCTTAGTGGAAATTATGAAAACATAGGGATGAGATATACAGATCATGACGCTGTCTGAGACATTCTGTGTGAAATTCATATAATAGGTACTGTTATTATTAGCATAATGCCTATGGGAGAGAGTTTATTAAAAAGGGGGGGGGCACCTGGGTGGCTCAGTCGGTTAAGCGGCCGACTTCGGCTCAGGTCATGATCTCGCGGTTCGTGAGTTCGAGCCCCGCGTCGGGCTCTGTGCTGACAGCTCGGAGCCTGGAGCCTGTTTCAGATTCTGTGTCTCCGTCTCTCTGACCCTCCCCCATTCATGCTCTGTCTCTCTCTGTCTCAAAAATAAATAAACGTTAAAAAAAATGTTTGAAAAAAAAAGGTGGGGGGGAGGCTAAGACACCATAACTTGTCTTATGCATTGGGCTATGTGAAACTTTGTTTTCAATTCTCAATATTGGACTTAAAGTCTGCCATCAGCCCAAAGGATGGAAGATTTGCTAGGTTCTGAAAACCTAATAGGTTTGCCTGCTGAGGTTAAGTGTCCTTTAGGACCCCAGTTAATGAGAGTAAGATTTTGAAAAAATTCCTTTTTATTGGCAAGTGAGGTCTGGCAGGGGCTGCCAGATAACTGAAGAACTACTAGGGGACCATATCTTGTTTATCTGGCAATGATCAATGGGGGGTGGGCAGGTGGATAAGAATCATTGGTGGAGGTGTATGTAGCAAAAGAGGCTACTGAAATGAATGTCAAATTTGTTTTATAGTTTTTGTTTAGGCATGTAGCGAAGATATATCTGTGCTGTGATTTTTAAACATTCAGAAGTGTTCATAGTGGTTATACAAATAGGAGGGAAAGGTGACACAAAAGGAACAGAAGTATTCAGCTTTAAGCAATCTCTCCATTCAGTAAGAGGGCCTTTTGGCGGAAGCCAGATGTCTCCAGTCCAAAAAGAATCATTAATGGTTAGTGGTGGGATGCAGAGCCACGACTAACCAGTAATGTAACCAACTTAAAGAAAGGGGGGGGTCTATGATATTAGCCCAATGAAATGATGAAAAAGCAATAGAGGTCTGGATAAAGAGAAATATTAAGAAAAACATTACCTTAGCCAAGTTTTGAGAAACCACAGCTAAATATGCTAAAAACCTGTTTTCTGGGGTTGGTGGTGCTCCAACATGGTGCATGACTTCAGTGGCATTTTGATCAAGCTTCTTAAGTTGTCCCCAGGTGACATCATTTGCCTTGGTCGTTCGTAGGCATGGTCTCCTCTATTGTCCTTGTAAGGATAAATTAGCCATGGGAGAAAGAGAGGTGAAGGGCTGATCCTTCCAACTCATGATATGGTTATAATCAGATGGGCAGGCACCCTGTGTGGTCCTGATGGGAGAAGAACATGTGCATATTGCCTTCCCCGTGTTATCAGTTCATAAGGTTCTTTCCAAGAATTATTGCCTTGTATGTCTTTGAGTAAAACCTTGGTTCATGGAGTCAAGCCAGGAGATGGTTTAAAATGCTGTTTGGCAGCTGTGAGTCCTTGGAAAACACAATTTTAAAAAATTAGAGTGTATAAGGCTTTACGTAGTGAATTCCAAGGGGAGGAATTCTGTGGGTTTCCCCTTTTTTGTTTATGAAGCATTTCTTTTAAACTGGCATGTGTACATTCTATAATAGCTTTTCCAGTAAGGTCATTTAGTTGTTAGCAAAATTTAGCTCCTTCAACACTGAGAAGTTTTAAATAAGTCATCAAAGACCTGAAAAACACAAAACATAAGCTTTGGTTTTCCTGGAAGACAAAAAAAGGAAAAAAGAAAACACCTTGTTTACATTTTCTTATTAAGAGCAGATCACAGTCCAAGAAAACTTTGTAATTTGAATAGAGGGGAAAGCAGAATTCCAATTTTATACCAGTGTACTTTTAAAATTCATTCATTCCAACCTTGGTCCATCCTGACCACACATAAAATTTATTTTCAAAGATTTCCTTTCATGAACCTTCTATAACTTTCCTTGCATTCAGATTTTGCCCCACGTCATTTCTCTCCAAACAACCAGTCTCATTTAGGACAAAATTACATTCTTTTACCTTTAGTAAAAAATGTATTTCATTCCTTATATCTTTCTTACATACCTCCTACTTGCCTACATACAGAGTTGCTTTCCTTATTTCCATCAGTTTTAAGTACACTTAGCAGAATTTTAACTCTTAGAAACCTTAGCCTCCAATGAAAACTTAGTAACCAATTGAGAACTGTTACAACAGTTTTTAGAAGGTAAATTTATCAAGTAAGCACAAAGAAGGTTTTCCATAGTAAAATCTTAAAAAAGCATGAAGCATGTTTACCAGACCCAAATAGACTTGGTTGTTCTGCAATAAGCACAAACCTACATCTACTAATCAGTGCCTTAGCTTTTTATCTTATTAGATATCCAAAGAATTCAATCCCATTTATGGTGCAAATAAAACTTTAAAGTTTCAGGTTATCAAAGACTTTGGAAGCTATCTCAATTACCCATGAAAAATTTGAGACAGAATTAACTATTATTCTAAGTCATCCTTTTGCTAACAAATTACAACAGAGATAACATGAGATTATTTGGCCTTTAGCAAACCAAGATAGAATAAAAAGTTTTTTATTTAATGCTGATAAACAAGTCTGTATCAAACCAACAAACTTAGATTAGCTTAAACATCCAATACATTCTGTATCCACTAAAAAGTTAATTTGTTAGGGGCACCTGGGTGGCTCAGTTGGTTAAGCATCTGACTTTGGCCTAGGTCATGATCTCATCAGTCCCAAGTTTGAGCCCTGTGTTGGGCTATGTGCTGACAGCTCAGAGCCTGAAGCCTGCTTCAGATTATGTGCCTCTCTCTCTTTGCTCTTCCCCCACTCACACTCTGTCTCTTGCTCTCAAAAATAAAATAACACATTAAAAGATAATTTGTTGTTCCCATTGTAAGTTTTTACCTGGGACACCAGTGGGGGAATCTGAAGTAGTTGGTCCAAGGGGGTGCTCTTAGCTACATGACATTGAGGATAGGAGGAGGAACGTATGGTGCCTGAGGCACTGAGGAGCCAGTATGCAGGGAGCACCCCAGGTGGTACAGAAACAGGAGGAGGGGGAGGGGAAGGCAGAAGATGTGAGGTGCTAATAGAAGGCAGAGAAAGAGGACTCCTGGTTCTAAACCTTGTCAGCTCAGACAGAGGAGCAGGCACCAGGTTTTTGTTTTGTTTGTTTTCCACCAACTAGTGGAATTAGGCAGTCCATGTCAGGCTAGAGAAGACAGGGAATTTCCTGAAACAAAGGGAGTTTCAGCAGCTGCTTGGGAATATTCTTTAAAGTTGCCATCCTGAGGTGGACTAACCACAGTTGGCTCCAATTATCATAGCCATTAACCTGGGAAATGAATGAGGGACAGGCCCTCACCTTTATTAAAAACAGTAGGAGAAAGTCAGCATCCCCTTCATTATGGATGGCCTGTGTTTCCTCCAGCAACTGGGTTCTATTAGGAGGTGGCATATTTAGATAATTATTATCCAATATATCAGGAGGGAGTTTACTGGCCTTGTTCCTGACCAAACACACTCTGCAAGAGGCCCGTGGGTCCAGGTCCTGATTTAGAGCCATGAAGGCCTAGACCTAGGGTACCTCTGTCCATTTGCCCTGTTTAATAAGGTCATGTAGTGTTACAGGAGATCATTTCCTTCCCAAATTTTTCAGTCTGAATTGTTTCCAGTGGGTTAAAAAGGCATCCCAAGGGAGAGTCCTTGGAGACCGAAGACAAGCTTCCATATTCCTCCTCGAGAGAGGCCTTGCTGAGAAGGCCAAGAAGAAACTGCCGTTTCAACCCATGGAAAACACTGGAAAAGCTTTGCAAGGGGGAATTACCCAATTTTGTAATGTAGGTAGTTGGTAGGGGACATTGATAGAAAACAATAAAGACAGAAATCCATCATGATCTAAGTGACATTCCAACACATATAGAAAAGTGAGGTGAGAGCCCCCTAGATATACATTAACTAGGTAAGGAAGCATGGTCTGCTGTTTTCAGCAAGGCCAGAAAGCAGTGTTCTGCTTTGCAATGTGTTCCCTATGGTTTCCTAACCCAGGACATAGCTATTTGATTCCCCAAAATTCCTTATCTGTAATATAGGAAAAAAATGATACTATCTCTCCGGCATGGCTATGGTAAGAACTTTAAAATTATAGTAACACAAGTAAAGCACTTAGAAATTGAGCCCAATATATTTGAGCCTTTAATGAGTGTTAGCTGCTTATTGTTTGACTTAATTCATTTGGGGGCCCATGGTTTCCTTGCATGGTAATTTCCATAAGAGGGCAAATATTAACATGTAAGCCTTGAAAATATCAGAGAAAGAAAAAAGGCAGTTTAAACTGTGAGTAGCATAAACTCATAAGCAAATGTAGCTATCACTTTGTGAAATAAATTAAAACAAACAGATTTTGAAAATGCAAGATAACCATGTGTAAGGACATTTTATGATAATAGAATTGTGTAAGGCACCCAGGTAGTTCAATTAAACAAACAAAACAAAACAAAAAAATGTTTACTTTGCAATTACCAATAAATGGAATCCTAAACAAATTTTAAAGATTCATTGCATTTTTAACCTTTGACTTATATTCTATCAGAGCATTATGAACATCATAAACCAGGAATGGCAAAAGGTTTCATCTTTTAGCCAACTATTATCAATTGGAACTCTTTGAAAAATGTTAAGAAGGATTCTGAGGACACATTTCGGTTCATTGGAAAGAGTTTCCTGATCAATTATTAGCACACACTACAGATATACAGGGAAAGTGATGCTGCACATGCCATAGAATTACTCTTCCTTGTAATTCCAAATTTGTAATTCCAAAATAGTTTACCAGTGCCAGAAAATAGACAGCCATATAGCAAACAGTTTGGAACCAAAGGTCTGTCTGTGTTGTCAGTGAGATCTGCTGGAGATAATGACCAGGGCTTTCATTGGCTACTTCTTTCACCTCCTCTTTCCATTGTTAAGCATTTAGATGTAGCCTGATGCTCGACTTACCTTAGCGGGTCCTATATCAAGGGAACTGAGGGACAAGATCAGTGTACATCCTGTCCTTGTTTGTGGCACACATCTGAGGCTTCAGAATCACAAAGAATCCTGCAAGAAAAGCCTAAAATAAGCAGAGTCATCGAGTGTCAACAAATAGAAAGCAACGATCAAGGTCTCATAAAACCACTTGCCTGGAATCTTGTGAGTATTACCCAAAAGTCCTTATATGGAATCACCAGATTAGTTTCCTTCAAGGAGAACATAAAGCAAGGTCAGGAAGATGGAATGAAAGCCGATTACTTTCTACAGCTCATAAAGGAGAAATCTGTTTTTCAAAGATCTGAAGGAGAAAAAAGATACTTTTCTGCCCCTAGTCCCAAATTTCCCAAGGCCTCTGTCCATTGCTCCTATGGTGGCCTTACTGGATTAAAGTATAACTCTTTCCTCAGAATTAACTTAAATTCTCTCTGAGCACACTATTGCCAGGTCTTTCCCCTCCCTGCAAGTGGGAGACACTGCTGGTCTACCTGCACAGAGTAAGGCTCCCAATCTGTGTCTGTCAAATAACGGAGACCATCCTAAAACAGGATTCAGACGAACCAAGACACTTAGGTCTCAGGTTCTCTGCCAAGGGTGTCATGACTGAGCCAGATTTCCCTGCCTGTTCAATGGACGTTGTTTTGAAAAAGTTGAAGGGCACAGTGGCAGCAGATTCAGGAGCCCAGGCAAGCAGCCTACAGGGATGACCATAGGCCTTCTTTGCCTTTCTGTGGCTACAGAAAGAATTCTCTCCTCCTAACTTACTATCTTCAGAAAAGGTTCAGGCTAGGCAACCATAGACATTTAGTTCTGGGAGTGGAAGGGCAATGCGCAGGCTCTCTGGAGCCTCAGGCCAGGGAGCTGTGACATTGAGTTGTGACATTCCAAAGCCACAGGAGAAACGGGAGCCTGAGGTAGTGCAGGGCATCTTGCATAACCCACATCTTGCATAAATGAGGCTCAGAGGTTCTCTGAAAGCTTCACCCTTTACCTCAGTAACAGGTTGTCCCGTTACTGAAATCTCCACCCCTTCCCGAGATGCCAGAACTTGGGTGGTGGAGACAGTCCCTGTGTGGCCAGCATGATCAAGTGAGTGAACTGCATCAGGTCAATTCTGTGACATTCCAGAGCTGAAGTTCTCCCCTCAGGTGGGCACTAGTAGTGTTAACTACTACCCCCAGTAACCTCCTGAAAGCTGCTCTACAGGGCAGTGTGGGCTCCTGGGCCCTTCACCTTGCCTGGGAGCCCAACAAAGTCGTGTCAGAATGCAGTAAATAGGTGGATGGGGAAGCAAGATACATCCCTGGCCCAAAGGGACACATTCACATTCCACCAAGACAGGGGACTGGAACTAGGGGCCTGCAGGGGGGCACTCATGGGCTAGTGTCCTGGGCAAGTCCTATCTCATGCATGCCTCCACTGGCTTAGCTGTGATTGAGGTTGGACCCAGAGGGCTTGAAATCAGGAGGAAACTCCCACCTTCACAGTGCACAGGAGAGCTGACCACATGCCAATTCCATTTTCCCACAACGAAATACACAGGCTGGGGCTTTGTCTGTAAGTAGTATCAATGATGATATGCTGTTGGGGTTAAGGTCGCACAGAAGGCAAGCTGTGATTCAGGAAGAAAAAGATGTGTCTTCCTAATTGATTTGATAGATAAGCACATTTAAAGTCAGTTAATGACAATAACAAAAATCAGGATCCCACTCTGTGCCAGTTATCAGACCAGCACTGTGGAGGCCCTGAGATAAATGGAATGTGGTTCCTGAGATCAAGAAGCTGAAACTAGTTTGTTTATAGATTTCCAGGGCACCACTATTTTCCTGTGTCATGGAAATTGTTTTCACCGAACTTATTATGTTTAGATGATCTTTTAAGAAGGATTTGGTTTTTAAATAAATGTTATTTAATTTTTCAATCAATGTAAGAAGTTTTAAAAGTTTAAAACCCAGGGGAGTCCTTTCTGCTGGTGTACAGAATAATAGTTTCTTCCCTTAAGCCAAAAATAATAGATTAATAAACTGGTTCCAATAACAAAACAAACAAAATTGCTTGAAAATCCTGCCAATGCAAAGAAATTCTATTACATACAACAAGCATACTTTTGGGCCAGGGATGTATCTTGCTTCCCCATCCACCTAAATGTGAAGCTGAGCATGGAGGAAGAAAAAAGGACATTTAAAGGTACCCAGGGGAAAAAAGGCTTGGTGTAGCAGGGCACCGACCACTGCTGGGTGTGGTGGGGAAAATGCCCATCTCCTCGCCTGTGAAGGTCAGAAGAGGGGACCTGAGGGAACTGAAGATAAACAGCCCTGTTGTGAACTTGGATTCTTTAAAATATTCTGAAAAAAAAAAAGTGTTCTGAAGAAAACTTGTCTCTCTGTACCAGGAGACAGTGAGGAAGCTTGACTATGTTTTTGTGGGTTATGGATGGAAACAAGTGTCCCCTAAAGATTTGTGAGCTTGAGTCTGTGCTACAGATCAAATTCTACAACCCACTGGGCCCAGCAACTGCAAAACAATAAATTAACATAAAAATAAGTCACAAATTAGAAATAGCTCTGGTCCACCTCACAGGGGCACATCCAAACCTCAGACAGACAAGCCCGCAACCAGACCACATAGGACTCTGACATGTGTCCCCACAGAAAACAAACTCACAACTCCAAAATTAAAACCTCATTTATAAAGAACCAGCAGAAAGGTCAAACAGCATATGAAGACTTCTTAGAACTTTAGGTAATATGACTATGAAGCCATCAATATTTTAAAGTTTATATTAGGCATAGCCAGAGACAGAATTGTATGTTTAGAGAAACAAATACCCTGAACAAGCCGATAGTTATAGAACGTCCTTTTAAAAAACTAGACAAAATATTTTTCAAATATATCTTGTATTTGATGTGGTACTGGAACCCATGCGAGGCTGGAACCCACCAACCTTGAGATCACAACCTGATCCAAAATCAAGGGTCGGATGCTGAACCAACTGAACAACCCAGGTGCCCCTACGTGAATTTTTGTTTAAATAGTGTGAAGAACACCTATAAACATTCTCCTAGATTCAACAAGGAATAAGATTTTGCTGCATCTATTCCCCACCCTTTCCCTCTATTTACAAATAAATGTATAATATTTTAAAGGAACATCAGAATGTAAATTGAGGTCACTGTGACACTTCACCTCCTACATACTGCAGTTGATATTTCCTAAAAGTAAGGACATTCTCTTCTCTTATTAGAACACCACTAGGCAGGCAATCTATGTTCAGACTTCCCCAACTTGCCCAATAATGTCCTGTAAAGCTGCTTTTTTTCCTGTTAAGAACTCAGTAAAGATCCTTGCGTTGCCTTTTGTTATGTCTCTTTTGTTTCTTATAAATCTGGATCAGTACCCGTGGCCAAACCATTTTGTTCTCTTTTGTTGTCTATTTCCCTGATATTGATTCTTTTGAAAAATTCAAGCCAGTTATTTCACAGAACAACCCACATTCTGGTTGCATCCAATTTGTTCTTGATGATGAAATTCAGGTTAGACATTGTTACTAGAAAATGCCCCAGGTGATGCCTCTGATATCTGGCTGCATTGCAGCTGGCACACAATCCAGGTCATTCTGCTATCAGGAATGCTAATCTACACTTGGTGGAGGTCATCGCCTCCCCATCTCTTAATTAGAAAGTACATTTTCCCCTCTATAATCTGCTGCGAGTGGATACTTTGTGTGAATATCCTATTTCTCTCAACACTGTATCCAATGGTGGTTAGCATCCACTGGTATTGTTTTTATATCTACCGTTCCTTTTACACTTATTAGCTGTATTCATCCATAAAGAAGATCAGCTGAAATGCTTTAAAAGCAGTCACAGAGCCCAGCAGAGCAAACAAAAATGTTGTCTGGAGGATCCTACCTTCAAAATAGAACTAAAGAAGTTCCACATATCAAGTGTTCCTGACCATAAATTGTGCTGAGAAGCCAGAGCAAATGTGCTGAAGTATGAATATGCAGGACTGACCTGCTGAATGAAGAGGCACAAGCTCAGGGGCAACAGGTAGCTCTCTCAACATCTGACCTCCCAGTCTGGGGCCATGAAAACCCTGGAGTCATTTTGATTGAAGATGCAATTTCAGTATACCCACACAAACAAAGTACAGCCAGAAGATTTATTATTTAGAGATCCCAGAAGGGAGGTGATGCAATGAGCCCAGGGAAGGGCTGTCTTCAGTCCCAGGTCACCAGTAAGCAGGAGATCAAGAGTGGGGTAGCAAGCATCTCTTACAAGGTGATCAGGATGGTCGTCACTGACTTTTCATGGGCCTAACCCTAAGTGGTTATTTTAGAAGGTGCCCTGGTAAAAGTCAAGCAGGAACTTATGGTGGGCATCCTAAACTGAATTTCAGACCCTGGGTGTGAGCAAGTTGTCATACTGTGAAATCCCTGGGCAGCAACTCAAAATAGCTGTTTTCACATCACAAGTGACCCCTCAATGCCTAGACTTTAGTCTTTAGGGAAACTCATGGGCACTGTCCAGACAGCAGAGATAATAAAAGCTGCTGACATGGATTGGTCACCCAGCACGTGAAACATACGAACAAAGCATAAATGCCAAACAACAATATAATTCAACGAACAACAGTTCGAAATCCTGTCAAATCTTTCCCCTCATTTGTTGCAGTCCAGCCAAGAAAATAAAGCCCTTGGATAAGATAGTTGTACCTGTTGGGCTGTCTGAACTTGTCCAGAATTATTAATACATATGCATCAGGAGGTGGCCTTTATAGGACATACACCTCCTTGCTGGGCCAATAAGTAATCTAAAGCCACATCGTTATCTAAAACCATCTGTATTAAGAAATCAGTAAGAAATGCACTAACAAACAAGACTATTAGAGGGCTTAACAGGGAGATTATGGAGCCCTGAGCAGTGACTATGGGGAAGGGTGGTGTGGGAAGGTAACCCTGTGGCTTTATTCTTGAAGTGGGGAGTGCTATGCCAGGTGCACCTCCAGCCAGGGAAGGGTCCTCTCAACAGAAATTAAAATCACTAACTCCTAGTAGGATGCATGATATGGACCAATCTAACAGGTGGGATGACAGCAAGCAATTGAGTGATGTGTTTAAAGGGGCCCCACAAAGTGGTAAGACTGGACACATACCTTGGCTTCCCAAAGCTTAAAGGCACAGCAGAGAGCAGCCTGCCTCACAGTCAAGTAGCAAGCAAGGGGGCCTGGGATAAACATAGCTAACTATGCCAAATGGGGATCAACAGCAGGGGATTCTGATAAATAAATTCTGTTCAGTTCACAACCAAGTCCCAAGGAGTATTCACCATCATCAACTGCCATGTGTTCCTGGATGTCATCTCTGCTACAGGAGAAGGTCACAGAGATAGCATTCAGGATGAGGCTGTGTCCTGGGGTGTCATGGGCTAGGGTTCTATCATGTCCAGAATCCTCAAGTCCCATGCTGTTGGTATGGTCATGTCTCAGATTTCATGCCATTGTGGACATGGGCATTGCCATCTCCAGCATAGCCACAGTCAAAGGGAGCCATGCCATAGTAGAGTGGCTCTTCCAGGAAGCCACTTAGGAGGGGGACTGAGGGGCCAAGAGGTCTAACAGGGTCTCATGGATTTAAAACACCCTGATTAAGGTTTGCTTGCCCTGCCAGGAGAATTTATCACAAATTCTCAATAAATTTTGGGGGTCCTCAGAGATGCACCTCACAAATGATTGGGTGGTGCTCTCCTCCAAGGCATGAGTCTCCATCATTGAACAGAACAGCTGGAGGCACACGTATAGCCGTGGTTTTAAGAAAATTTAGTGATATGCGCTTGGCAGTTTGATGTTTGGCCTTGTCTTGCCAGAGATTGGTGTGAACTGCATACACCTATCAGCCAATTAGGATTGAAATTATGGCAGTGTAATGGCCTGTTTCCAGAGGTGAGGATGCTGGTGATCATTTGGGCAGGGCTGGTGGCCTTTAAGCATTTGTGCCATTGGTCCCATTTAAGAGAGAGGGCTTGAATTGCCGGCTAGTATCCACATGTGGCGTCCTTTCAGGTGTAGCCCCTCCAGAACTGACTTCCAACACTAGCCTTCCCTTGACTCTGGGTGCAATTTCAGGTGAGTGGCCAGGCAGTTTCAGCAACTCTCTAGTGTTGCCTCTCTGGGATCCAGGCAAAGCCCCATGACCCAGATGGCATGGCACATGAGGCACAGAGTAAGACCAGCAGCAGCAAACATCTGTATGCTATAATCTCATGCCTGTGCACTGACTGCTCCTCGTAGTGATTTACTATGGGACCATTGTGGGTCAGCTGCTTGCTGGTAACCTCTTCCAAAGTGGGATAGGGCAAAGTGTTGTGACTGTCACAACACACCATCATCTAACATTTCTGGTGTCAGGCATCCTGAGCTCCTTATTGGCTTTTAGGGTCTCACTTCTTGTGGGGAGTTGTGGTTAGGAAAAATGAGCTATCCACTGAAGCCACTAAACTTCGGAATTTCAGCTGGAATTTGCATATCAAGTGGGTAAGTGTGGCCCAGCAGCAGTAGAGGGGGTCTTTGTTTTTCTAATGGGCCAGGACTACCTACAACCAGGGGATCATCACTAACCACCTGTCCCCCATTGGGTCACCAGTGAATATTGGAAAGCAAGATGTTTGACGTTTGAAATCAGGAAGGGGACTCAAAAGTGTTGGAAAACATGTAAATAATATCTCCCATAAGGTGAAGGCATTAGATTCTTGTGATAAGAATCAGGCAGCAGGGCCAGACAAGCCCATTGGTGTGAGGAGAGTGGTGGCCGTATGGCCAAGAGTTTAAAGTGTCCCTGCAGCAATGAAATTCATTTAGGAGTCTGTGTGTTGCCCTGTCACTTAAGGAGCAAAGACTTTAAAAGACCACTGTGACATTCAATAATGCCAGAGGACTGTGGTGGTATGGGATGTGAAATTTCCATTGGATGTCCTGCAGGAGAGCCCAGGGCAGTAAAATGAGATCCTTGAACTGAGTCAGTGGTATCAAGAGGGCTGAATGGGGGCAGGACATACTTAGAAAAGAAATATTATCTGCTCTATGAAAATGTTCCTTGTGGGTGTAGCAAGCAGTAGGCTGGTAAAAGTATCCACGCAGGTAATAGTGAAGTGGGTAGTGCCCACTAACAGAGGAAGTGGTCCTATGAATCAAACTGCCAGTGGCTGAAAAGGCAGTCCCCTCCCTGAACTGAAGCATGACCTGAAAATTTCCAGTGTTTGGCTTGAGAGTATAGTTTGCAATTCAGAACAATGCATTTTGCAAGGGCTGTCAACTGCCCTACAGTGGGCCCAGACCAGTGTGGCAGCAGCTCCCCCGCGACCTGAAGAGACACGGGAAGAGTAAGTAGTGAGGGAGAGGTAAGTAAGAAAGGCCAAAATGGTGGAGGTGAGACCTAGAGAATGACGGGGGCGTGGGGGTGGGAGCTTTGGTTTTATGATGGAAAGTGGAGGCTGTAGAGTTGTTGGTAGAGTCAAAAGTTGAAAGCCCCAAATGGTTGGTGACCTGTATTAGGGGAGAGGCATCCACCTTGTGGTTAAATACAGCCTCTGGTATGGTCATTTGTATGTGCTGAAATGGGAGTAATCTTAACTGTGACTGGTTCATAAAATGGAAATAAGTCCAGTATGGGTACAGCACAGGCATGGTGGAGAGGAAGATGATAGTAGATGAAAAGGGATTTCCATCATGGACCAGATTCTCTCTTCCTTGAAGCTGTCTTTGGAATCAATGGTAGAATCATATTTCTCTACATTTGGAAAAAATGCCGTTTTTTTAATATCTCATACTTCTACCCGAACCTAGAACAATTTCTAAAAGAACCCAGGCAAAACATACATCACATTTAGGAAGAAGAGGTAGCACCAACAGGTATGGCGGGCAACACCTGCCAAAGTTGGCTTCACTGGCCTGTCAGGATTTTCTACCATTAGAGTCACTTCTTAAAGTTATGACTATGTCTCCATGGCCCTATTAAAGCCATCCTGTCAGACTGGTAACCTGTTAATTTTGTTTTGTTTTGGTTTGGTTTTTTTTCAACTTTTTTTTTTTATTTATTTTTGGGACAGAGAGAGACAGAGCATGAACGGGGGAGGGGCAGAGAGAGAGGGAGACACAGAATCGGAAACAGGCTCCAGGCTCCGAGCCATCAGCCCAGAGCCCGACGCGGGGCTCAAACTCACGGACCGCGAGATCGTGACCTGGCTGAAGTCGGACGCTGAACCGATTGCGCCACCCAGGCGCCCCTGTTAATTTTGTTTTTATTTTTAAATTTTTTTTTTCTTTTTTTTTTTTTTTTTTTTTTTAA